>NC_056002.1:104294631-104458375 GCF_018446385.1 Zingiber officinale
TTCCCACTTGATCATAGACTTGACTCATTTCATGAATGGTTATGTTATTTGTGGCATTGTTATTTTGTTATTGCCATTAAGATGTTAAATAGGTCAAGTATAATATATACTTGTTAAAAGGAGACAATAAATTTTATAGTGTAGTTAGGGGATTTTAATTGATTAAAGTAAAAGTCATTCATTAAAGAAAACTTCAGTCATTAATTTGGATATTACTTGGCTTAGAGGGCAATAGAGGGATAAGGGTCAGATGATCAACTCCAAGTAGTTGAGATGGACATGACTATGCTGATGGAAATTATTGAAAATCAACGATAATATGAACAAAGGAGTTGAAAAAACTAGCAATAATAAGAACAGATTGATCAACGCATCAGTAAGCAGTTACCAAGATCAAAGAGGTGGCCGGACAGAGTTTGGAGTACTTTTTATTGAATGGTGAACGAATAAACAAGATTTAACATTTTAATCATCATGCTCCTTGCCATACAATTCAGATGCAAGAAACTCTCCCGACGGGAGCAGAGTGATTTCAGTTAATGGTACTCTGCGCCTAGCGGCAGGCTCTTGGTGCAAGATTCATCTGAATTGTCATATAGAATCGTGTAATTACTGCTGCTCACATTCCTAAAGTAGCAACCATCTGTGCTCTCATACGTGTACGCTTGTTCAGTGCTGCCTAGGCCACTCTGCACCAAGTTCCCCTTCACCTTCATGTAACCTCTTGCAGTCAGCAAATTCTTCAAGGAGCTGTATGCAAACCCAGATTTCTCTCCTGAGAGCTTCTTCTCATCAAACCCTAGAGATAAATTCGCGACCTGAGTGAAAGCATCGTTCGCTTGATCAGTAATCCCCGCGTACAGATAAAGCGGGAAGGTTCGAAGAAGATGTTCAGAGAACAAGACAGAAGACGGATGCTTGGTGTAGGTGCCGCACTCGAAATCTATAGTCTGGTTGATCATCTGGTTGCTTCCGTTCCCGGAGAAGATCATCGAGTTATGGAATTCGAGTTTTTGGAAGAAACGGGTGGTGATCTTCCCGAAAGAAGAGTTCACCCATCCGGTTGATGAAATGTACCTTCTTGCGCTGGTCTTGAACTGGCCATCAAGTCCCTCGAACTGGGCATAAAGCGACGGTGCGTAGCTCGGTGCTTCGTATGCGATCAAGCTTCCGGAGGTATGCGAGCTCTCCCCGTCCAACCAGAGATGCAGATTGGCATCGATGAACCAGACGTTTAGAGCATCGGTTACTCCGAAGCCATACTCATGAGGCTTCCCGTCCAAGACCTTCCCTAAGAAGGGAGTGATCTCGATGTCGTAAGAGGGGAGATCGAAGGATCCGATGCTGGAAATGGGTCTCCACAGAAGAGGGTTGACTCCGCCGGTGTGGATCACGGTGAACGGCCAGATGGCGCCGACGACCTCGCCGTCTAGGCTGGCTAGCACCTCCCTGAATGGCCCGTTTCCTGGGAGATCGGTGATGTTGTTCTCCGACAGGTAGACATTGGGGGGATTGGTGTACCAGAACTCATCTCTGGAGTGGAAGGATAGGTACACCTCGAGGACTGCACGGTAGGTGTTCGCCGGGACGGCGAGCTTTGTCGATTGGACGTCCGTTGAGTTCTGTATCAAGAACCACTGCCCGTCGTTCAGCGGGAGGCTCCGGGAGAGAGGGAGAACCAGATCTGCCGGGGCGGAGAAGCTGGGAACCTGGTAGTCGGCGGCGCGGCGGCGGTCGTGCGAGCGATCGAAGTAGAAATGGAGGGAGACATTGACGTGGTAGACGCCGGTGTAGGTGTCGTCGACTACATTGCCGAGGTAGACTGCGAGGGTTTGCGGGCGGGCGAAGAGGGCGGCGTAGCGGGTGACGTCCTTGCGGACGGTCCAGACAATGCCATTGGGACGGGGCTCGGCGGTGCAGCCGCGGAGGAGCTCGACGCCGCCGAGCCACACGCCGAAGATCCGGTCGAATTGGCGCCCCTGGGAGGAGGCGTGCCATTGGAGAACGACGTGGGAAGGGGAGCGGCCGCGACGGAGGCGGGCGCAGGGAGGACGGTAGGCGGCGGTGACGGGAGGCTGGCCGTAGGTGTATCCGAAGTCGTGTTGGAGGAGGAGGGCGGAGCAGGCCGGGGCGGAGGCGGGAGGGAGGGGAACGGGCTTGGCGACCTCGAAGAAGGTGGTGGGGGCGAAGGGCGGCAACGCCTTCAGGGATAGCCCCTCGTCCGCGGCGGTGAGCTCCACTCTGTGGAGGCGGGCGGCAGAGATGTTGGCATTGAATGCGAGGACGAAGAGCACGAGGAGCAGAGGAGAGGCGGCGGCGGCAGCCATCGGGATGCGTGAGAATCTCCGCCTCGCTGAAGGAATCAAACCTAATCCTTTTATATTTTGGGAAGAAAATTAATTGAAGGATCTCACGTTGTTGGAATATTCTGGATAGCTAATTATGAAAATTAAAAATTATATTATTATTAATTATTTTATTTATTTATTTATAAAATAAAAAACAAATAAACTAGCTGAGATCATACTCAGCCTAGTTACAATTCACAACCAAATATAATCTCGTAAGACCTGGAAGCAAGTACTTGAAAGATCTGACTCCGATGCCTAGATTGACATGGTCAGATCTAAAGTACTCATCCCCAAAGCGGCCTTGTCCCTCCTATCCCTAACAACTTCACTGCCGTTCCCCTCTAGTGCCTTTTCCTGCCCACCGGCCATCGATGAAGCGCTCGAGGGGGTAAGCGTAAGCGACAGCAAACTAGCCGCCGCATCTTCGTGATCTTCCTGCCCCTTCTCCAGATTCAAAATCGGATCCGCCATCGCACTCGTCCTCCTCTTCTTCGCGTCACTTGGATCGACCTGATGAGGCCGGAAGGTTTTCATGACGAACATCGACATACAGATTGAGCAAACAATTGCGTTGCCTTTTGTACCTCGAGACGAAATGCGCTTTGAGATTCAGGTTCGCGCGTCGGATATTGGGCAGAAGGACTATTGGTGAATGGAGTACCGATGCCGGTGGGAACAACCCCTTTCTCCCAACGGCAATCTTGCTGTCTGTTTGTTACAAAAACCAAAGGTGGAGAATTTAGACTACATCCTAATGGAAAATGATGATCATATATATGTTGTATGATTAACCCTTGTAACTGCTCCTGCGGTCGGTGATGAAGACCGTCGCCAATGCGGTGACGATTACTTTGATGATGAATGCTCCGGCTGTCGTCGAATCCCGAGGGCCGCAATGAGCTCGTTGTTCGCGGGTAGAACATCTCGTGGAGACGTTGTGTTCTCAGCAGCAGATCCATGGGCTGCATAGCTGCATGCCAAGAGTTCCATGTTGGTAATTCAATCGATCTCTTAATCAAGGAGGAGTCTGATCAGGGCTAGCTAGCTAAACCTGAAGAAATGGTGGACTTCTCGCGACCTAAGCCATCCTGCTTCTTGCTCCGATACATCTGATCGGACACAAATTAAACGGCAGATCGAAAAGTTATCGACTAATTGTGTCAATTTTCCTCACCTGTAGGTGGCTCTTTACATGAGCAATGCTCAGCCCCCTCACGTTCATCAGCTGAAGCACCAACTTTGGGGTGGCTCCTGCAAATTGTTAATATAATCCTCTATATATTATTAATCGATGGATACAAGTAAAGTGGATAACTGGTTGGTGTCAACTAAAAAAAAAAATTTGCGTTTACTTTCTTGGCCGCCGAGCCTGTCGACGGCGTGGACGAAGGCGAGGTGGAGATCCGACGTCCACCGCAACCTCGGCAGCTTGGACCGCACGTACTGCCTCACCTTCGTGCCTCTCTCGCTGCTCCCTTCCCTTTCGTCCTCCTCCTCGATATCGTCCTCGCTACGGACATCCTCGTTGAGATCAAAAGCCTCACGAGGCCTCTTTTGGCTCTTGTCCTCCTCCATATCGATCCCTCCTCGCTACACAGCCATTGAGCGATCAATCAACGGACGAAGGAATGCAAATTAACGAATTAAACTGATCATCTGAATCCAAAGAATGAATCTCTCTGTTTTATATATACTAGTTCGATCGAGCTAGGGGAGAAATTTAAAGGTTGAATTGTACGATGGCCGGAGCTGGTGAGGGAAGAGAAGGGTCAGTCAACAGCTACTACTGTTCATGTGACGAAAAGGACGCACAAGGGGCGTTGAGCCGTTGACACTTGCGGCGCCGGGACGATCGAACATTTTTCCCAAGATTATTATTATTATTATTATTATTATTATTATTATTATTATATTTCAAACATTCTGTGGAGCGTTTGCAATTGATCATATAAACTCCAATGCTTATAAGAAAAATGTGTACGTGTTTAATTAGAGCATTCTAAGCACGACTGTAATTGGATGACTGATGATAAGACTCGATACCAACCAATTGGAGGCCGAGTTTGACATTCACATTTGTAAATATTTTAAATTCATTTGAGTTTATAATTTAACAGTGTGTCAAACTTGTATTCGTCGGTCGACCTAGCTAATTTAAGTGAAAAAAGATTAATTAAAGTATATATATTTTGTGTGTTTGTCTCTTTTGAAGTTTCTCATGTAAAACCCATGTGAAAGGCATCTACAAGGTCATCATATCTAATTAATTAAAATTTTGACTTTCAGTCGATGGAGCCGTAGATCAAATAGTAGAATGTAATTAATTAAAATTTGACTTATGGGTAAGATTGCATGCGTTAAGTTGTGAGGTGCAGGGGCGGATGTAGGTAGGGGGCGGCGTCGGCGGTCGCCCCCCCTTGCTGGCAGACCAAAAAAAAAAAAAATCGGAGTGCTTCACCGTGGCGTAGAAAAAATTGCAATCAAAGCAGCGAGCAGGAGACGGGGAAAATGAAGAGACGAAGAAGAACAGTTCATTTGATTAATTGTGGACCACGTGTCCAGTTTGACACAATCACGTATTCACGTGTCCACTTTGTCATATTTCCATTCCATATATAATTTATATAAAGGTTTATTTTTATATTTATTTAATTGTTTTTATCTCTCCTCCTCTGTTTGTTTTGTTTCCGCCGCCGCTCACCCTTTATCTCTTCATATTTTTATTTTCCATTCCACTTTAACCTTGTGATCTTGGTCTTGCCCTTTGTTTCTTCTCGCTGCTGAGCACCAACCAAAACGGCAAAGCCGGAAAGTCCTACGCCAAAGGTTTTTTTTTCCTCTCTTCCGAGTTCCGATCAAAGCGGCAAAGCGCCAAAGCTCAAAGGTGAAGTCTTCAACGGTTCAGCCTTCATGTAAGTGGATTTTATTTTATTTTATACCTGAATTTTATTTTATTTTTTTAATAATTATTTGATTATTTCTTGATTACCATGTATGATACAATTAATAATTTAAAATTTTAATTGTTTAAATATTTAGTTGCTTTTTATCACCTCTCTTGTTAAATGGTTCACATTATTTTATGTTGATAATTTTTTCCCATACATTATTATTTGTAGAAAATGTTGAGATATTTTGCAAAGAGACCTAGGAGTTCAATTGAATCGTCTAGTGTTCCGGATGAAGAGTCTACTCCTGCACCACAACCACCACCACCTCCTCCTCCACAAATTTTATTTGAAAATATTGAAAATCTGAGTAGTGAAGTAGAAATTGTTGCTGATCCTGGTTTACGAAAATTGATTGAAGAGTATGATGTTGGTGCTAGAGATCGTATTCGAAAAGAATATGTTGCTATAGGCCCTTGTCAACCTCGAGGCCATAATTTTCCAAGAAAAAAAATGGGTAAAGATAATAGATGTTTCAGAGAGGTTTGGTTTAAAGACCGTGATTGGTTGGAGTATAGTGTTTCAAAGGATGCAGCCTTTTGTTTCTGGTGTTATCTTTTTAGACCTAGTAATATAGGGTTTGGAGGAGATGATGTGTTTACGAGATCTGGTTTCATAAATTGGAAAAAAGCAATTGAAAAATTCAATGAGCATGTAGGTGGAGTTGGTAGTGCGCACAATGAGGCAAGGATACAGTTTGAGGGTTTCAAGAATCAAAGACAAAGTGTGGAGTATTCATTTTCATCGGGGAAACATGAGCTTGAAGTTGCTTATCGCAAACGCTTGACTTCCATTTTAAAAGTAATTCGATTTTTGTTGTTACAAGGATTACCTTTTCGGGGACATGATGAGTCTTCGACATCATCCAATAGAGGAATTTTTTTAGAATTGCTCAAATGGTATAGTTCAGAGTGTCCAGAAGTTGCGGCAGTTGTTGGAATGAATGCACCTGGAAATAATCAAATGATTGCCCCAAAAATTCAAAAGCAATTGGTGAATGCTTGTGCAGTTGAGACCACAAATGCTATTCTAGCTGATCTTGGAGATAGATGGTTCACTTTACTACTTGATGAGGCTCGTGACTGTTCAGTGAAAGAGCAAATGGCAGTTGTTATTAGATATGTGAACAAGCATGGGGAGGTGATTGAACGATTTATGGCTGTAGTTCATGTTGCGACAACTACAGCTGCTTGTTTGAAGGAGGCAATCGACTCTTTATTTGCTAAGTATGGTTTATCAGTGGCGAGATTGAGGGGTCAAGGATATGATGGTGCTTCAAATATGTCTGGAGAATTTAATGGCTTAAAGTCACTGATAATGAAAGAAAATCCGTATGCATTATATGTTCATTGTTTTGCTCATCAACTCCAGCTAGTGGTTGTAGCCGTTGCTCAAGCAAATCAATATGTTTGTGATTTCATGTGGATTGTTGGTTCGATTGTGAACACATCTGCATCATCTTGCAAAAGGGCCGACAAACTTCGACAACTTGAACATGATAGAAAAGTTAAACTTCTTGAAAGATGAGAGATTAGTTCTGGTAGAGGACTAAACCAAGAAACTAGTCTAGCTAGACATGGAGATACACGATGGGGGTCTCATCATTCAACTTTATGTCGTATTGAACAAATGTGGCCATCTGTTATAGAGGTTCTTCAAAATTTGATTGATGATGGTGATCGTTCTTCTAAGGGTTTAAGTAGAACTTTGGTTGAAAGAATGGAGAGGTATGAATTTGTGTTTATTCTACTATTGATGAAACGTATATTGGCAATCACAAATCATTTGTCAACCGTTCTACAAGAGAAAGATCAAAATATTGTGAATGCGATGCGTTTGATCAATAATGTGAAATGCAAATTGCAAAAGTTGAGAGATTCTAGATGGGATATTTTACTTGAGGATGTGAAGAAGTTTTGTAACACTCATTCCATTGAAATAATTAATATGACAGATAACATCAACAACCGTAGTCGTTTGAAGAGAGATGGAAAAAATGTTAATTTTTATCACTACTACCATGTTGAAATCTTTTGTGAGGTAACTTCATAATTCTTTTTTTGTTTACCGTCAATTAAATTCTTTTAAACATTAACATATTTATTAATTTTTACTTTTGTTGTTTGATTTTTAAATTGTAGGTTATCGATATTATTCTACAGGAGATGGATAGTCGTTTCTCTGAAACAACTACAGATTTGTTGATTTATATGTCATGTCTTGATCCTAGAAACTCGTTCTCTAGATTTGATGTACAGAAGTTAGTGCGCCTGACTCATTTTTATGAGGATGATTTTTCTTGGAATGAGCGTATGTTGGTTGAACAAGAGCTTGAAACATATATTGATGACGTCAGATCGGATGAACGGTTTGAAGGCATTTCAGATTTGGGAGCTCTTGCAAAGAAAATGATTGAAACAATGAAGAACCGTGTGTTTCCTTTGGTTTATCGGATGATTGAGCTAGCCTTACTTCTTCCAGTTGCTACTGCAACTGTTGAAAGAGTGTTTTCGGCAATGAATATTGTCAAAACAGATTTGCGAAATAGGATTGGAGATGAATGGATGAATGATAGTTTGGTAGTATATATCGAGAAAGATGTTTTTAATACTGTCGACAATGAGCCAATTTTACAGCGTTTTCAGAACATGGAGTCTCGAAGAATGCAATTGTCACGTATTCGTTAGTAGGTTGCTTTAAAATTTTAATATTATTGTACTAGTTTCTTTTCATAATATTGTACCTTTTTCTCCTGTATGCAAGTTATTTAATTTTTTTTTTAATTACATAGAAGTTATTAACTGTTCAAAAAAATTTCATCGCGCTTAAATCACGGTCGCCCCTCCATGATTGAATTCCTGGATCCGCCACTGGTGAGGTGTTGTCATTAGGTAGAAGTTGTTAAATTAATTAAAGAGGGAACCAACAAGCACTAATGAATGATGCAGAACAAGAAATGAAACAACTGTACTAATATTTTATCCATAAAAATAATTCGACAATTTCTCAAATTACGCACCCAAGGATTGAGATTGCCCAAAAGATATAATGAGAGTTGAGAATGCGCAAATTAAACATACACATCTTTTTCGTTTTACCCCTCTGTCAAAGCCTTGTCTTTCCTTATTCTTTTATATGCATCAACTTTCCTTTATTTTCTTTTCTTTTAAATTAAGTTAAAAAAATTTTCTCTTCTCTCAATTGTAAAATGTCTTAGCAGGTGTCTAACATTTTCCATACAAAGGATACAGGACAAATACTCTCTGTGATTTAACCCTTTCCTATGGGACTACGTTGGAAGGGTAGTTAAGGTGATGACTTCATCTTTGCTCCAACTTTATAAAAATCAACATCGCAGCTTAATTACACCAGCACCATAACAGTGCTAGTGTGTTAAGTTTTGATGTTAAATTAAAAAAAAAAATAAAGAAAGATATATTTGGGCTACAAAGTATTAAAAAAATCCACGAGAATTGAAATAAGTTCAATTCGAACTATCTAAATTCATCAATTGATTTTACTCGAAACTCATTATGGACGTAGGAGATTTAAATTGTTTAAAAATTGATATGTAATGGAAGAGGATAATATAGTAAGGGTATGTATAGTGCTTTATATCTAATTTTGACATTCCTATGATGAATTATATGTATATATCAATTACTATAAACTTTAAAAACTTCAAGCTAACATCTCTAAGCACATAGATTCCAGGACACTTCAGAAATTTATAGTATTTGAAATAAATTCAATAAAAATTTTCTAAGTTCATCCATGAGTTTAGACTAAATCTCATTGATAATTACGTACATCATCTCTATTTTGAATACAGAATAAATATTCTTATAAATTCTTAAAACGTTAAGTTTAGAGTCAACATGTAATTATGGCCATCATCACACACAAACACCAAATTAAGTCGAAATGCTATACATTGTCTTTGAGGGCATTTACAAGGTTAGCTAGCTAGTCATGACCTCAACTTGATCATTGTTCTCTCATCGTTGGAGTTGGTAATTAATGGTCCTCCAAAGCTCGCGGAATTAGATAAAGTAGCAGTTGAGCCATCCATTTACGTATGGTCATGGAACCGTAATATATATATATATATATATTCGAAATTTAATGCGTAGAAAGAGTTGGTTGGTTAGGTGTGTTTACTATAAAAACACTCAACCTAGCGCAGGGTCCATATTGTTATTATGATCGTCCATTAGATTCTTAAAATTTCAATGGCGACTTATGGTTTGGTAGAAGCCTTATCGACAATAATGAAGTGAATTAAAAGAATCATAAATACACTCACGGAAAAGGACAATTATTTATCCTAAAATCAAGAAAGATAATTGCGCACAAGAAAAATAACAAGAAAGGACAAATGTTCTTCGGCTTATGTTAAAAAAAATTAATTAAAGAATTAATGATTGAATATCTAATGCTAACAAAAAAAAAAAAAAAACAAGACTCACTGTTGGTCTATTTAATTTGTTTATTCATGGAGTTATGAAAGCTCAATTGAGTTGATATTGCACACAAGGGTCCATCTTAGCGTTCAATTCTCTATTCTGGTTTTCTTACTTGTCCATATTATTTTATTTAATTATCAAAAGAATCATTATAGCTTTTTATTCTCGATTATTATTATGGATCTAGTCTGAGATCAAAGAATGATCACGTATCCACGGCCGATCTCTTTTGGTAGGTGGATGCATGTCAGGTTTGTTTCTTGTCAGCAATTATCAAGCTGAGTTACGTACTTTGGCGAGACGTAGTCAAAACCTATAAGACATTGATTATAATAACGAAGTAAAAATGAATATGCTTTCAGTTGCTGTTTAGTTGAAATTTAACATGTTTTTTATTTATTTTTATTTGAAGGATTATTCCTTGAATTGAAGGATTAATTATTCTCATTCAAACCGTTTGGATGATGCGAGTTAGGCAAGTAGGTCGCCAGACTCATCAATGGAAATTAGAAAATAAAAGAGTTTGAATCTAAAAATTATGAAGCACCGGATCAACTTGTCCTCCTTCCTTATTGTATTTAGAATGTGATTCGATACAATCGTTTTCAACTCGTAGGAAAATGGGGAGCTAGGGACAATCAACAGAGAATAGAGGCAGACAGATAGAGAGAGACATGCATATATGGAACTGATTGATCAATCACTTTGTTGATTAATGAATGAATGGTATTATTGAGAATTTCTAGCTAGTACCTTTTTTTCTTCCATGGAGGCTTAGCCTCTTCTTCTTCACTGACGGCCAATTATTGCACTTTTTTTGATGGTTGCTGAACTTTCGGTGGCTTTATTTGGAAGAAGAGATGTAAGTATTAATCAATCGACGATCAAGGAAGCAGTGTGCTAGCTCTTATTGTCCACACGCAGTTGAGTGCCTCTTTATCTTTTCCACGACTCTGTGAACCCATCGCAGCCCCGCGAGTCGTTGTCAATTGTCATCCTCGAAAGAAGCTCTGTTTTTCCTTCTACAGCAGCTGTAGACCTGCCTCATGTGACAAAAGGTGATGAGTTATGTCCTTCTGCGTCCGTCCAAAACATTCAAAATGGAGCAGTGGGCGTAGTCGAGATTTTAAATTAGGACGAATAATTTTAAAAAATTTCAAATCTAAATTTTAAGTTTTAGAACTCAAAAATAAATCTAAATTTAAAATTTTCGATCTTAATTCTAAATTCTAATTGAAACAACCATCTCGATCCTAAAGATTATCTAAGATCCAAAGTTAAAATATTATTTGTGATATTACTTTCTCATCATATTTAACATTCCTACATCAGAGATGGCGCATTACACGGTAGATGTTACAATATGTGTAGGGAGAAAAAAATAAAAGAGAATTTAAAAAATATATATTATAATTCATTTTAAACCGATAAAACTCGTTTAAATCTTAAATTTGGTTCGGTCATAACTTTATCAAATTAATTATAAATCAATCTCAGTTCAAACCAATATAATTATTATCTCTGCGTCTACCCATTAGATTTAGTTATAACCGGATTCAATTTTAATTTAGCACTCTCACTTCGTGTTCTACATTTAATTTATCTATTTATTATTATATATTTTATTTTTAAAATTTAATATTTAGCATTCCAAGTCATGATATTTCTTCGTAAAAGTGGGACCAATGGATAACTTAGGTAAAGAGCTTTCCAAATATATAATCAATTTTAATTTTTTAGCGATAAATGATAGTGAATCGATCTATCAAATTAGCGACGAGGGCTTTTCAAATATATACTATTAATCTCGAGGGTTTTTTCAAATATATACTATTAATCTTTTTTTTAAAATTTCAGAGGGACCGGTCGTATCCCCTCCTCACAATGTGACTATGCCCTTGGAAGGGAGATAAATGATGACTAACTCGCGTGTGGTAAAAAAAAAAGTGATTTGTTCATCTCAGCACCCCCGTCATTTCATCACTAAGCCAACACGAAGGAGATAAATCACGGATGACTACTAGCTATTAGTATGATAGCCAAGACATGGAAAGACATACTCAGACACATCGAATTTCAATCCAAATATCTCATATTATAATACCTTATATTTAAATCACCATATCATCCCGAGAAGACCTAAGTCGCGCAGCCACGCAGGGAGTACGACACCTAAATCACCCTGCTTATTTTCTGATCTATTCCTAAAATAAGTATTTGACTCAAATTTAGCAAGAATATTTATTGCTGGATACAGGGAGTGAAGTATAATGCTCAACTAAAAGTGCAAGTATTCTGAATGAAATTTATTACTAAACATAAAAATATTTTATTTTGTGAGAAACCATGGGGAGGGGAGTACTGAAGGATAATGCTTCGAGTAGTTTTGGTTGTTTAACAATAAGTAAGAAAAAAACTGAGCCTGCTCATAGAGACCAAGTGTGCATGTTTCTTCTGTGTTATATAGTCTTCGATTCACTGCGTGATCATACAAACGAACTGTATAATTTGGGCAGTAAACGAGGGAAGTCGAGCCAAACTTTGTGATTGATGTAACTCGAGTAAACTCGATTAAGTTATCATCCTATCATGACCCTGTACGTCAGGTCGAGACCTTCCGCGGCAACAAGATTCTACCAAGCCTTGACTTCCTCTACCTACGTGGTCATAGTAGCGTCAAGACGATGAATGATCCTATCCGAAAGTCGAGACGATGGACGTTGGAGGACGTGACACTCCTGTTGATTGTTGACGGACTCCGAGTCGAAGGAACTTGCAACCATAGCAGCGTCAGTACCGAGTTAGGAAGGGGTTCCCCGATGATGACCCTCCGACGCTCAAGTCAGTCTCCGACGATGTATAAGCAAAGAAGCAGAGTAACAGTAGCTACAGTAAAATGTCTCCTCCCTCCGTTGAAACTTGAGACCCTTTATATAGGGCTCCGGGAGAGTGCGTGCACGCTCCTCGATGCGTGCACGCTTCTCAAGACTTCCCCTGAAAAAGGCATGTCATGTCTTCGGGCCGAGCGGAATGACCGCTCGATTGTCTATCCGCCGCTCGGGCTCCTTATTGCGACGAACGAGAGGTCGTGCTTGAAGGTCGTATGCTGCTTCTGAGACCTGATGTAAGTCCGATTGGGATAGTCGCTCGGCCTCTGTTTTGCTACTATTGGTTCTCTGAGCGTTGGAAGCTCGGTGTGTGGCCGAGCTATGATAATATCGGATCAGACATTCCTTATTCCGACCGGGCAAGTGGGTTACCCGATCAGACGATGACAGGAGGCACGTGACCACCGTGACTTTGACCTCCGGCGTGACAGTGACCTTCTGCGGGGCGGGGTCTGACCTCACCACCGGATCACGTGCCTCCCTCTCAAGTCTAGTCGAAGGAGGCTGCATGTCCGACTGACTGGACAATTGAAGTCCAGAGATTGGTTGGCCGATCGGCCATGAGACTGATCAGACTCCGCCAGGTTTGTCGAAGAGTGGGTAGGTCGTGGGACCGACCCTATGTCTCGCTCGGCGCTTCACGGTTCTTCGCTAGCGTCCTTGGGCAAGTGCGGTCAATGCTGACATCATCCGAATCTCTTCGGGATTTGTGCAAATCATCTCCATTAAGGGCGAGCAGGCGCCCACTCCGGGTAATGACATCATTTAAATGTGAACCAGTGGGGGAATACCATGTGTCACCGCCGCTGCACGCGCGAAGTGACAGGCGCTGATGTGGCGTTTGGCGGTTTGAATTCTACGGCTAGATTTGCGCTCCGATTTTCACGACCTAGATCGGACGGCTCCAATCGACCGAGCCCAATTTTTATAAAGCCACAGTGTCGGCTTCTTCTTCCACCTTGGCGTCTTCTGCGAGAGTGCTCCGGCGACTCCCTGTGTGTGACCTGCTCCGGTGACCTTCAGCCTCACCTTGCAGCAACTTTTCCCTTCTGTAAGCCTCCCCGAGCTTTCCTTTTGTCGATCTATCGCGGTTCTTTTCTTTTCCTTTCATCCCACGTTGCTTTCTAGCGTCCGTTTGGTGTTTTTCCGCCCTCTTTTCTCTTTGTCGACCTTGTATCCTTATTTTTCGACGATGGCCAGCTCTGCACGGTCGTCAGATCCCGCCCCTAGCCTCTGGTACACTACCGTGGAGACCAGGTTCGACGCGGGTGACGCCGAGAGCCTTAAAAATGTTTTTGAACCCTTCTGACCACAAAATTATTCTGGCCTCTCCGTTCGATCGGCCAAATGACCCACCGACCGGCACTATCTATCTGTTCAAAGACCAACTTGTGGTCCGGCTCCGCTTCCCCATCCACCCCTTCATCCTTGAAGTTTGTAACTACTTCCACGTCCCCCTTCCACAGCTCGTCCCCAATTCCTTTCGCTTGCTGTGCGGCGTTTTCGTGTTATTCCGGCTGCACGACATCCCCTAACCCCTCAAGTCTTTCATTATTTCTAATATCCCAAGCAGTCCGAACTGGGGACCTACCTTTTTCAGTTTCGATTCGGTCTCATATTTTTTGACAAAATGTCAACTTTCAATAAACATTGGAAGGAGTATTTTTTTTCTTTCCGCGACTTCCCGAACGACCGAGCTTTCGGACGTGCTGGCAGGTCAGACTACCCCCTCAGCCGGATCTGAAGAAGTACAAGAGCCGACTGGATTATCTTCATGCAGCGAACATACTGACCGGTCAGAAATACGACATCCATAAGCTACTGCTGGAGGATGTTTGTTAGTTAGAGCCCTAGAGCCAATCATTTGATGATTGTATGGACTCATTGTATCATATTCTTGTATATTAATAAAAGCATTTGATTTTGGTTATTATACTTACTTGTATTAGTGCCAAATAAACTAAGTATAATAGCGTCCCTGAGTAGAGCGTTCTTACCTATATCAATCGATTGGTTGAATCGATAGTGAGATGATATAGGGAACACTACTCTAAATCATTCCTAGTCGAGTATTAACATTCAGGGACAATGTTAATGCAATAAGACTAGCATGTAGGTCAGCTCGATGACTTGATCTCACAAGTCATGGATATAGAGATATCAAGCTGACACATGGGTATACATTGGAGAATGTATACTGAATGACCCGCCATGAGAAAGTATCATGGATCGTTATATGAGTGTCATATACTTTCTCATGTAGCTATTAGTATGATTATTAGTCCTTTGACCTGAAGTCACCATGGATCCCTACATAAGGAGTTATGTACTTTGGTTTCGTCAAACGTCACCCATAACAGGATGGACTATAAAGGCGATTACTAGGTATGTAACAAATTATGCAGAGGGATGTGAGTGATGTAGATGAGATCTATCCCTCCCATATGACGGGAGCGACATCAATATTCTTGATAGAGTTAGATCACGAAGTGCATGGCCATGCCCAAATGAGTCAACATTAGATGTTGAACTCATTTGATCGAGTGAGTCTACTTGGAGTTCAAGATTTAGATTGATTAGAGGATGACACAGTCTATGCCTCACATTGATCAATCTAGATGTCAAGGATAGAAGGACAATGTTATATATTGTGAGGAGTCACAATTAGTAGTCACAAGGTGATGTTGGATCTCGACATTTCTTGTAACTTGGGTAGTATTGATGTGTTGCTAGATACCGCTCATTACTTATGCTCCTAAATGGGTTTAGGGCATTGCCAACGTTACAAAAACCTATAGGGTCACACACTTAGGACATTTAGATGGAGATTTAGTTCATATGATGAACCAAGAGGATTAGATTCATTTGATGAATCAAATTGGATTAAGAGTAATCCAAATTGGGCTAATTTGTTGGTGCAACCTTAGGTCAAGGTTGACCTGGTTGACCAGACTCGAGTTGACTTGACTCGAGTTGTGTTTTGATGTTTGACGAGTTATGTTTGACAATGTTTGTACCTTGATGTTTTACAAGGATACAAGCTTAGGAGATTGTGGGTGCAACCCGTGGTCAAGGTTGACCTGGTTGACCCTAGGTGAGTTGACCTGACTCGGAAAAGTCCAAGCAGGGAGCTTGGCACGGGAAAAGTCCAAGCAGGGAGTTTGGCATGGTGAAAAGTCCAAGCAGGGAGCTTGGCACGGGAAAAGTCCAAGTATGGAGACTTGGCACGGAGAAGTCCAAGTATGGAAACTTGGCACATGGGAAGCTGGAGAGGGCTCGGTAGCTCGTTCTCCGGACTGTGGTCAGAGAGGGCTCGGGAGCTCGTTCTCTGGACCGGATGGAAGTCGGAGAGGGCTCGGTAGCTCGTTCTCCGAACTGTGATCAGAGAGGGCTCAGTAGCTCGTTCTCTGGACCGGATGTGGAAAGTCCTGGTGAGTGAAGCCAGGCAGACGGAAAAGTCCTGATGAGTGAAGTCAGGCAGTTGGAAAGTCCTGGTGAGTGAAGCCAGGCAGTGGGAAAGTCCTGGTGAGTGGAGCCAGGCAGTGGGAAAGTCCTGGTGAGTGAAGCCAGGCAGTTGTAAAAGTCCTGGTGAGTGAAGCCGGGCAAGGGAAAATCTAGATGGATCAAGGGTGATCGGACATCTGGTGTTGAGAAGGTCAACTAGGTCAAGGGAGTGACCGGATACTTGACACGAAGAGAAAAGTCCAAGTGGGTCAAAGGGATTGACCGGACACTTGGTGGGGAGTCTTAGCAGGTCAAGGGAGTGACCGGATGCTAAGCATGATGTACCAACAGGTCAAGGTTGACCGGATGTTGGTTTGGAAGGTTTGAGACTTGGTTTGGGCAAAAACCAAGCTCTGGATCGATCTGGGGACCAATCCAGTGATATGGTTGATCGGTCTGGTGACCGATCAGTAATCAAACAGAATGCTTCTGTGGATTATCTGATCGGTCTGAAGACCGATCAGGAAGCAAATAGAAGAGAAGAAGGAGAAAGGCTGATCGGTCAAAGGGACCGATCAGACCCCTCCTGGACCGATCAGGACATAGCCTGATCGGTCCAGGCTTAGCCTGATCGGTCCCCAAGACCGATCAGGACCCTTGTGGACCGATCAGGATGAAGCCTGATCGGTCCACATCCTAGCCGTTGCGTAGCAACGGCTAGTTTCTTCTGTGTCTTCTTCGCAGGTTATAAAAGGGGTTGAGGAGCTACTGTTCTGGTGTTACTTCTTCCTTCTTGCCCTTGCTTCTTGCTGCACTTGAGCTTTGCTGAGCTCTCTGCTTCGTGAAGCTTCGTGTGAGCTTCCCCGGCTGGTCAGCTGCTGCTGTTCTTCTGTGAAGTTGCTGCTTCATCAACGGAAACCAATCGAAGGCAAGCGTGTTTATTTTTACATTCATATCGTTGCTTCTCCTTGTATTTCTTGTACACTCTGATCTTGCTGTTGCAAGAAAGTATTGTGGCGAGGTTTCTCCACCCAGAAGGAGTTTTGTTTTAGCCGGTTTTCCGGGGACTCATCCACCGACGGATTGATAGGGCTCGTCCACCTTACGTACACGCCGAGGAGTAGGAGTTTCATCTCCGAACCTCGTTACATCGTCGAGTATGCGTGTTGAGGTTTGATTTCTCCGCTTTTGTTTTTATTGCTTTTATTTCCGCTGCGCTAACTCTAATCGTAGGAAGAAACGAAGAATTTGGGGTCGGCTATTCACACCCCCCTCTCTAGCCGCGATCACCGATCCTAACAAGTGGTATCAGAGCAAGGCCGCTCTTCGACGGATCAACACCCGGGGGAGCACGGGCTAGAGATGGATCTCTATGGAGAAGATGTCACGATTCAACCCTTCTACGAGTCTCACGACAACTTCACATATTGGAAGGTAAGGATGATGTATTTTCTTAGGACTAATATGTTAAATTGGTTTTGTGTACAAGAAGGGTTTTCCCCTCCGATGGATGAGGAAGGAAAATCTATCAAGAAGAAGGAGTGGACGAAAGAGCAAATCCGACAATCCGAAATCAATGACGAGGTAACAAAAATTATTGAATTTGCTTTACCTAATAATGTTTTGTGCAAGATAGATAGGTACAACAACGCCAAGGAATTGTGGAACAATTTGGCAAAATTCCATGAAGAGGAGTCAAGTGAGCCAAGTAGCTCACATCATGGAGGAGAGGAATTAGAAGTTGAGGGCTACTCAACATCTAAGGAAGAAGAGGAGGAGAGTTCTTCTTCAAGAATGGAGCAAGAGGAAGAAGCTTCTACCTCCGGAAGGGATGAAGAAGAGAGCACCCATCCATCCTCAACCCTAGGTAACTCAAGCAATTTAAGTTCAAATAAATTGCATATAATGTGCTTTGAGTGTAGAGAATTTGGGCACTACAAGAGCAAATGTCCAAAGAGGATTAGAAAGACTCCACCGGCGCCAAAGGTCAAGGAAGCCGGAGTCCCGACACGCAAGGGCAAGGAACACGTGGTGTGCTTCCAATGCAAGCGAATGGGACATTATCGGAGTCAATGTCCGAGGGGGAGGCAATCTCACAAGGACAAGAGACCGAGCACGTCGATAGGGGGAGCTAAGGCAAACCCTAAGGTAACATTTAAGGCACATTCTTGCAATAATAATAAGACTCATGCTAGTAGTTTTATTGCAATTGTCAAGAATGATAAGCATGATAATCTTAGGAATCGATATATGTGCTTAGGTGCCAAGCATGTTAGTCTAGGTAAGGACAATGCTAGAAATGATAACACTAGGATTAACTCATCTAAGGTTAAGGAGAACCTAGGTAGAAATCCCAAATCATCTAGACATATGCCTAGAAATACCTCAAGGAATAATGATAAATTAAAACTTGAGGTATTAGAGAAGGAGAATCAAGTCTTGAGGTCAAGACTTGATACTTTGGAAAAGGCTCTTAAGAACTTAGAAAAGTCAACTCTAGGGTCTAAGGGTCAAAAACCCAAGTCAAAGGACAAGAGAGGTTTGGGTCACAAACCTAAGTCCCAAGTGGTCAAGCCCACTTATCATAATGTTCCATTCGATTATGGAACAAAACCTAGGGCTAGGAAGACCACCACCAAGGTCACAAGGAGAGTCACCCCTAGAGTTGATCTTGATGAGTCCCAAATGACCAAGGCTTTAAAGCCTAAGAGGGTCATTAGGAGGGTTGCTAGGGAAGTTATCCCTAGTGAATATTTAGTGAATCCAATGAGCTCAAATAGGTATTGGGTACCTAGGAGCATCTTCTCTACCCCATAGATGGGTTAGAGAGTGTCAACTCCGATTAGAAGGGTAGTTAACCCAACTTTGAGGAAATTGACACTCAAGGAGCATTTTCAAGGTTTTGAGAACTTTTGAAAATGAAATGGAATTATCATTTACTCCTTTGAAAAGTTAAATGTGCCTAAAGATTGGAAATTTCATTTTTAATCTCAATTGGCACAATTTGGGAAAATCTAGAGAACTCTCGAAAAAAAAAAAAAACAACAACAAGAAAGCTTGAAAGAAAAGAGTGTGCTGTTGTGCGAAGTTCTTGAGCTCTCGGGTGCACTGCGATCTCTGTTTTCTGCTACTGATCCTCGCGTGGTTGTAAGCATTTCAATTCTCCTTTGCCACCGAGTTTCTGTAAGTCTCGTGCTTTAACTTAGATCTTTCTTGAGACGTTGTGGGGAGGTTACTCCACCGAGAAGGAGGATTTGTAGCCGGAAGTTATCCGGGGTGCGATCTACCGAAGATCAAGGAGTCGTCCACCTTACGGACACGCCGAGGAGTAGGGGCAAGTTATCCCCGAACCTCGTAAATCCTAGTGTTAGTGTGCTTGTGTTTTTCCTTTCTTTAGTTGTCTAATTCCGCTGTGCTAACAATCTGAGGATAAATTTGAAACATGCCAAGTTTTGAGGATAAATTTGATCTTTAAGTGGCATGAATTAATCTAGAGTTCAAGAAGTGTCAAAATTAGGATTTTGGCATTTTAGGGCAATCTAGGATTAAATTTGAAGTTAGCCAAGTGGTTAAGGATACTTAGATAGGTAATCTAGGTATATTTATTTATGCTAAATCTTGCCATGATTGTTTGCCCTCACATGTCATGACATCATGTTTAGTTTTATTATCATTTGAAATGTCATGATAATGCTTAGGCTAGTTTTTATGTCATGTTTATTTAAGTTTCAAACTTTATGCCATGACATCATGACATTGGCACATGTTTTCATTTATGATATCATTTTATGCCATGTCATCATCTCTTGCATTAATAATCAATTGAATTGATTTAAGGATGAAAAACACATTTTGATATTGAGATCAAATTTGTGTTTAGAAAATGCATGAGACCTTAGTCTAAGATACCTAAACCCATATCTCACATCAAAATTGCCGTGGATGTGTTTGATACACTTTAGATGTGTGTGAGATATTAGGATCATGAATTAGGATCAAGGTGCATAGTTCTTGTACCTAGATGAGCCTAATTCAAGAAATTGAGGATCATAGGGAAAGCTTATGTACAAGTCATGTACATTTAGCCCAAAGATTGTGGTCCTAAATTAAATGGTTTAAAATCATTTCAAAATTGATTTGAAAAACTTTGATGAAGCTTTTCTAGTAATAGCATTCATCATTGAACAAGTTGATACAAAGATGAGTTAACTTTGAGCTATTTCAAAGACTTTCGAACTTTGTATCAAGACTCAAAAATGGAAGTTATTTTCATAGAAAACTATTTTTCCTTGATAGTATATGTTATGAGGAATGTATCCTCAAAATTTCACAATTTTTAGAATTTTCTGTAATTTTCTAGAGGTTTCTGAATTTCGGAGAAGAAATCAGAAATCAGAGTTGTGGACCGATCAGAGGGGAGTCTGATCGGTCCAGGGGTGCCTGGATCGGTCACCGTGACCGATCCATGGAAGACCTGATCGGTCTGGTGACCGATCAGGGCGTGCCAGTTTCGACTGTGCTGTCTGAAATTTCTGAAATTTCAGCAATGGAGTTGGTGTTTTGGAGTTCTAAAGGTTTGAAACTCTCTAAGACATTGTTGGTGCAATGGTCAAGGGGGAGTTGACCTTTAGGGGGAGTTTTACCTATTAGTCAAGGGGGAGTTGACTTTTAGGGGGAGTTTTTACTCCTAAAGACTTGAGTGATATGGGATTATCACTAAGTTAATTGTTGACCTTAGTGTCAAGGGGGAAATTAAGAGTTTCAATGAAAGGTATGGGACTTTCATTAGGAAGAAACTCTTGACCTTGATTCACTCTTTTTGATGTGTGTCAAAAAGGGGGAGAGTGTAGGTTTGGGGAGAATGTTCAAGGAAGAACATTAGAAAACCTAAGTTAGGTTATCGGGCTAACCTAACTTGATTATGGGTTTGATTATGAGTTTTGTCAAACATCAAAAAGGGGGAGATTGTTGGTGCAACGTTAGGTCAAGGTTGACCTGGTTGACCAGACTCGAGTTGACTTGACTCGAGTTGTGTTTTGATATTTGACGAGTTATGTTTGACAATGTTTGTACCTTGATGTTTTACAAGGATACAAGCTTGGGAGATTGTGGGTGCAACCCGTGGTCAAGGTTGACTTGGTTGACCCGAGGTGAGTTGACCTGACTCGGAAAAGTCCAAGCAGGGAGCTTGGCACGGGAAAAGTCCAAGCAGGGAGTTTGGCATGGTGAAAAGTCCAAGCAGGGAGCTTGGCACGGGAAAAGTCCAAGTATGGAGACTTGGCACGGAGAAGTCCAAGTATGGAAACTTGGCACATGGAAAGCTGGAGAGGGCTCGGTAGCTCGTTCTCCGGACTGTGGTCAGAGAGGGCTCGGGAGCTCGTTCTCTGGACCGGATGGAAGTCAGAGAGGGCTCGGTAGCTCGTTCTCCGAACTGTGATCAGAGAGGGCTCGGTAGCTCGTTCTCTGGACCGGATGTGAAAGTGAGTGAAGCCAGGTGAAAGTCCTGGTGAGTGAAGCCAGGCAGTTGGAAAGTCCTGGTGAGTGAAGCCAGGCAGTGGGAAAGTCCTGGTGAGTGGAGCCAGGCAGTGGGAAAGTCCTGGTGAGTGAAGCCAGGCAGTTGTGAAAGTCCTGGTGAGTGAAGCCGGGCAAGGGAAAATCTAGATGGATCAAGGGTGATCGGACATCTGGTGTTGAGAAGGTCAACTAGGTCAAGGGAGTGACCGGATACTTGACACGAAGAGAAAAGTCCAAGTGGGTCAAAGGGATTGACCGGACACTTGGTGGGGAGTCTTAGCAGGTCAAGGGAGTGACCGGATGCTAAGCATGATGTACCAATAGGTCAAGGTTGACCGGATGTTGGTTTGAAAGGTTTGAGACTTGGTTTGGGCAAAAACCAAGCTCTGGATCGATCTGGGGACCGATCCAGTGATACGGCTGATCGGTCTGGTGACCGATCAGTAATCAAACAGAATGCTTCTGTGGATTATCTGATCGGTCTGAAGACCGATCAGGAAGCAAACAGAAGAGAAGAAGGAGAAAGGCTGATCGGTCAAAGGGACCGATCAGACCCCTCCTGGACCGATCAGGACATAGCCTGATCGGTCCAGGCTTAGCCTGATCGGTCCCCAAGACCGATCAGGACCCTTGTGGACCGATCAGGATGAAGCCTGATCGGTCCACATCCTAGCCGTTGCGTAGCAACGGCTAGTTTCTTCTGTGTCTTCTTCGCAGGTTATAAAAGGGGTTGAGGAGCTACTGTTCTGGTGTTACTTCTTCCTTCTTGCCCTTGCTTCTTGCTGCACTTGAGCTTTGCTGAGCTCTCTGCTTCGTGAAGCTTCGTGTGAGCTTCCCCGGCTGGTCAGCTGCTGCTGTTCTTCTGTGAAGTTGTTGCTTCATCAACGGAAACCAGTCGAAGGCAAGCGTGTTTGTTTTTACATTCATATCGTTGCTTCTCCTTGTATTTCTTGTACACTCTGATCTTGCTGTTGCAAGAAAGTATTGTGGCGAGGTTTCTCCACCCAGAAGTAGTTTTGTTTTAGCCGGTTTTCCGGGGACTCATCCACCGACGGATTGATAGGGCTCGTCCACCTTACGGACACGCCGAGGAGTAGGAGTTTCATCTCTGAACCTCGTTATATCGTCGAGTATGCGTGTTGAGGTTTGATTTCTCCGCTTTTGTTTTTATTGCTTTTATTTCCGCTGCACTAACTCTAATCGTAGGAAGAAACGAAGAATTTGGGGTCGGCTATTCACACCCCCCTCTCTAGCCGCGATCACCGATCCTAACATAATTGAGTTAGACTCAAGTTGATTCATGTATTTAATGAGTCTAATTTAGATTATGACTCATTAGATCAATTTAATTTAATGAATTAGATTCATTATATTAAGTTCGATTGAATCAAATGGTTAGATTAGATCAACCATGAGAGAGATTGAGTCAAGTTTGACTTGACTAGAGAGGAAGAGGAAGAGTTAAGTTTGACTTGACTCTTTTCCACATCATGAGTGAGGTGGCAAGATGTGGACCAATAGTGTTGTTCCACATCATTTTGCTTTGCCACCTCATGGAGGTTACAAGCCTCCATTGCATTTAATGTGGGTTGGCCACATTAAATGAGTGGAGGTTACTCATTTGCCACATCATTGTGAGGTGGCAAGATGTGGACCAATGGTAATGGTCCACATCTTCATGATGTGCCACATCATAGGAGTTACACAACACCTCTTAATGGCTTCACATTAATTGTGATTAATGTGGAATGAGAGTTACACTCCATGGAGTGGCCGGCCACACAAAAGTGGTGAATGAAATTTGATTTTCATTCAAGGCATTACTTCTTCTTCTTCCTCAAGTGAGCTCTCTCCCTCTACTCCTCTTGCCGTGACCACACAAGGTGCTAGCACACCTTTTGTGTGTTTTCTCCACCTACGTGTTCGTGTGGATACTTTTAGAGGAGTATCTATTTTGATACTCTAGAGATCCGGCAATTCCTTGGACGAGCGGGAACGCGAAAGGGCTCGCTTCGAAGGTATAACTCTCATCTAGTGTAGATCTAGAGTCTTTGAAACTCGTACTCGTATTTTCGTTCGGTTTTCCTTGCACGGATCTACGGCTTTGGGTGATTCGGGGTTTCCGCGAAACGAAAAGCGATTTTCGCGGCCCGAAAAACCCAACAGTGGTATCAGAGCCACGTGCAAGGCTTGTACGAGTTTAATTTTTGGTTTTATGAAAACTAAACCTTCTGTGATTTTCTATAAAAATTATGATTTTTATAGTTTTTATGGGTAATTTTTCCGTAGAAGCGAAGCACAAGTGTCTCGGCACTTGTAGGCTTCGGCTACCGGAAAGATTTTTCCAAAACGACTTCGTTTTGCCCCAAATCCGTTTGGGACAGCGGGCTTGGGTGCCATTAGATCGCAAAGGAGCAACTCACGATGGTTAGATCGTGGGTAGGGGTACTACCCCTAACCCCGCAAGGGGATTTGCTCCGCGATTGCACCCGAAATCGCTAAAAACGAACCTGCCGGGAAGATTTTTCCGAAACGACAATGTCTCAACCCAAATCGTTTTGGGACAGCGAGTTTGGGCGCTGTTGGATCGCAAAGGAACCCTCGCGATGGTTAGATCGCGGGTAGGGGCGCTGCCCCTGGCCCCGCAAGGGGATCCGTTCCGCGATTGCGCCCGAAACCGCTAAACGGGACCGCCGGGAAATTTTACTCGTAAAAATTGTAAAAAATTAATTTTAAAATTATAGAAAATTATGAAAAATATATAATTTTGAACTATATATTAATTTTGTGATAGTCATGGCCCAAAAACCCAATATGATTGGATTGTGTTGTAATTCATAATACGGCCTGCGTGCCGTTATGTGTTTGCGCGTGTTGTATATTTTTATTTTTCGCGACCTGCGCGTCGTGCCTTTCTCATATATTCTGGTTGTAAATTAGATTTAGACTCGAATGTAACTCGAGTTTCAAATTGTAATGTACAAATTGGAGCGGTGGAGGGTCCACACGAGACAGAGTTCCGAGGCGGGCACGAGCAACACAAGGTGGTCAAAGGGAGGAGATTGGAGAAGCTGTTGACCCTAGGTTGACCATTCGATCTTCTCATTGGCTTGAGAAGATCATAGTGGGGCCATGACTAAATCATAAATAGATTAATTAGTTAATTGTTTATGTATATGATGCATGTTTAATAAGTAATTAATTAATTAGTGCCTTACGATTAGATTAGATCTAAGTCGTGCACATGATGCACCCTTGCGATTAGATTAGATCTAAGTCGTGCACAAGATGCATCTTTTTCGATTAGATTAGATCTCGATCGAACCAACTCTAAATGCCTAACCGTGCCGTGATACCTATCACTACCTCGATCACATGTATTGTTGAATCTGCCAAAGCAGAGCAATACATATTATCTTGGTAGGGTACGAAGGGACAATCTTGGTCCCGCTTATCAACGCATGGTGAATACAAACTCAATTAGATTGAGTATTCCTAGTTGCTCGGTTAGATCGAGTCAACTATAGGTATTCTTCCAACGGTTGGAAAAGATAGGTCAAAATCACATCTATATTAACTCTCGGGCGTATTAGCCAAAGTTAACTCGAGTTTTAATATAAATGCGGATATTGATTTTATAAACAAGAGTTGCATAGAGATGTAATTGGTAATCGTTACCTACCGATCATACTAAGCCTTGGGCGTATTAGCCAAAGCTAACTCAAGGGTTAGTATGATGTGGATCTTGTCCCACAAGAATTATAGAATTCAGTGGGAGCATCATTTAATTAAAAGCCTAATTAAATGATTAAGAATATGATATTTATTTCTGCTTTTATTCTGTTGTAGATAACCATGATGTCAAATACGAACACCTTCTCCCTGCGATCTGTCCTTGAGAAGGACAAGCTCAACGGAGCAAACTTCCTGGACTGGTACAGGAACATGAGAATAGTTCTCACTCAGGAACGTAAACTGTACGTTCTGGAGCAGCCCATTCCGGAGGCACCTCCTGCCAATGCCCCGCGAGCAGACAAAGATGCTTATAAGAAGCATCAAGACGACGCATTAGATGTGCCCTGTCTAATGCTCGCGACCATGAACTCAGAGCTTCAGAAGCAACATGAGTTGATGGGCGCTTACAATATGGTTGAGCATCTTCGCCAACTATATCAGGGACAAGCGAGGCATGAGAGATTTGAGATCTCGAAGGCACTGTTTCAGTGCAAGATGTCAGACGGGGCTCCTGTAGGTCCTTATGTACTCAAGATGATTGGGTACATAGAGAACCTACAAAGACTGGGGTTCCCACTTGGCCAAGAGCTGGCCACTGATTTGATCTTGCAATCCTTGCCGGATAGCTATAGTCAATTCGTTCTCAACTATAACATGAACGAGATTGACAAGCCACTGCCCGAGCTACTTAGTATGTTACAAACTGCTGAGATTAACCTTAAGAAGGTTAAGCCCATTCTGATGGTCTAGAAGCACAAGGGCAAGGGCAAGCCCAAAGGTAAGGGAAAGTCTCAAACCAAGGGCAAAGGCAAGGCACTGAAGCCTAAAGGAGGGGTCGCCAAGGATACTACCTGCTTCCACTGCGGTCAGACCGGGCACTGGAAGAGGAATTGCAAGGTATACTTGGAGGATCTTAAGAAGAAGCGAAGTGAGACTTCCACTTCAGGTATATATGTTATAGAAGTCAATCTATCTATTTCTACATCATGGGTATTAGATACTGGATGTGCTTCTCACATTTGTACTGATGTGCAGGCGTTGAGAAATAGCAGAGCATTGGCAAAGGGCGAGGTGGACCTACGAGTAGGCAATGGAGCACGGGTTGCTACTGTTGCTGTAGGAACTTATCAGCTATCTCTGCCCTCTGGGCTTGTACTAGATTTAGATGATTGTTGTTATGTGCCTGCTCTTACTAAGAACATAGGTTCAGTTTCTTGTTTAGACAAGAAATGATACTCTTTTATAATAAAAGACAAATGTTGTTCTGTTTATTTAAAAGATATGTTCTATTGTAGTGCACCATTAATAAACGGACTCTATATTCTAGACTTTGAGAGCCCTATCTATAACATTAGTACTAAGAGGTTCAAGTCAAATGACTTGAACCAAACCTATCTCTGGCACTGTCGCTTAAGTCATATAAATGACAAGCGCTTATCCCAGCTCCATAAGGATGGTTTGCTGGACTCATTTGATTTTGAATCATATGAGATATGCGAGTCATGCCTATGAGGCAAGATGACTAAGACTCCCTTTAGTGGGCACAGCGAGAGAGCGACTGATTTGTTAGGACTCGTACATAGTGATGTATGTGGCACTTTCAATGTCGCTGCTAGAGGCGGTTATAGATACTTCATCACATTTGCTGATGACTTCAGTAGATATGGTTATGTGTACTTGATGACACATAAGTCTGAATCCTTTGAAAAGTTCAAAGAATTCAAGAATGAAGTACAGAACCAGCTTGGCAAGAGTATTAAGATACTTCGATCAGATCGAGGTGGTAAATACTTAAGCCATGAGTTTCGTGACTATTTAGCTGAGTGTGGGATTCTATCCCAACTCACTCCTCCTAGAACACCACAGTGGAATGGTGTATCCGAAAGGAGGAATCGTACCCTGTTAGATATGGTACGATCTATGATGAGTCACACAGATCTTCCGACATACCTTTGGGGCTATGCTCTAGACACGGCAGCTTTCATTCTCAACAGAGTTCCATCCAAGGCCGTGATAAAGACACCATATAGGATATGGACTGGGAGAGATGCCTGTGTCTTTCATGAGGATTTGGGGGTGTGAGGCCTACGTACGACGCCAAGTCTCGCATAAATTAGGACCCAAATCCGACAAGTGCTATTTCACCTGGATATCCCAAGGAAACTAAGGGATATTACTTATACAGGACAAGGTAGTTGTGGCAAAGACTGGGGTCTTTCTAGAAAGGGACTTTGTTTCTAGAAAGACTAGTGGGAGCACGTTCGATCTTGGAGAAGTTCAAGATGCGAATACTAGCACTGAAGCCTCGATGAAAATTGAACTGGAACCACAAAGTGTTGTGGATGATGTTGTTCCACAAGGAGTTGAGGAATAACAACCAGTTCAAGTAGACATACCTCTTCGCAGGTCTGATAGGGTACGTCGTCAGCCAGAGAGATACTCATTTCTCTTGTCTGACCATGATGACATTGTGCTCATAGAGGATGAGCCTACCACCTATCAGGAAGCTGTGATGAGACCAGATTCCGAGAAATGGCTAGAGGCCATAAGATCCGAGATGGAATCCATATACACCAACCAAGTATGGACTTTGGTTGATCCACCTGAATGGGTAAAACCCATTGGGTGTAAGTGGGTCTTTAAGAGAAAGATTGACATGGATGGACTTATCTATGAGGGTTTTGTAGATCCACAGCATACTAGCAGAGTATGCAAGCTGCATAGGTCCATTTATGGACTAAAGCAAGCTTCTCGGAGCTGGAATCTTCGATTCGTTGATGCAATCAAACAGTTTGGTTTCATCAAGAACGAATATGAGCCTTGTGTCTACAAGAAGGTTATAGAGAACGCAGTTGTCTTCCTCATATTGTATGTGGATGACATACTACTCATTGAGAAGGACATCCCTATGCTTCAGTCTGTCAAAACCTGGCTAGGGAGTTGCTTCTCAATGAAGGACTTAGGTGAGGCATCCCGCATTCTAGGGATACAGATCTATAGAGATAGATCTAAGAGATTGCTTGGCCTAAATCAGAGTACATATATTGACAAGGTACTCCTTCGGTTTGCCATGCAGAACTTCAAGAAGGAATTTCTGCAGATGTCACATGGCGTGAGTCTTTCGAAGACTCAAGGTCCCTCTTCTAGAGAGGAGAGAGACCGCATGGATCAGATCCCTTATGCTTCAGCCATAGGGTCTATCATGTACGCCATGCTATGTACTCAACCTGATGTCTCGTATGCTTTGAGCATGACGAGCAGATACCAGTCAGATCCAGGTGAAAGTCACTGGATAGCGGTCAAGAATATTCTTAAGTACTTATGAAGGACTAAAGAATATTTCTTGATATATGGAGGCAATGATGAGCTAACTGTAAAGGGTTACAGTGATGCCAGCTTCCAGACCGATCAGGATGATTAAAGATCACAGTCGAGGTTCGTGTTTTGCTTGAATGGTAGTGCTATGAGCTGGCAGTGTTCACAGCAGTTCTACAACGTTTCCATCTCATTCGAGAGATTATCGATAGAGGAGATGTGAAGATTTGCAGAGTACCTACAGAGGCTAACATCACAGATCCCTTGACCAAGGCTTTGGCACAGAGAAAGCATGATGGTCACACTAGGTCATTAGGCCTTAGAGCCTATACTAATTAGCACTAGTGCTAGTGGGAGATTGTTAATTAGAGCCCTAGAGCCAATCATTTGATGATTGTATGGACTCATTGTATCATATTCTTGTATATTAATAAAGGCATTTGATTTTAGTTATTATACTTACTTGTATTAGTGCCAAATAAACTAAGTATAATAGCGTCCCTGAGTAGAGCGTTCTTACCTATATCAATCGATTGGTTGAATCGATAGTGAGATGATATAGGGAATACTACTCTAAATCATTCCTAGTTGAGTATTAACATTCAGGGACAATGTTAATGCAATAAGACTAGCATGTAGGTCAGCTCGATGACTTGATCTCACAAGTCATGGATATAGAGATATCAAGCTGACACATGGGTATATATTGGAGAATGTATACTGAATGACCCGCCATGAGAAAGTATCATGGATCGTTATATGAGTGTCATATACTTTCTCATGTGGCTATTAGTATGACTATTAGTCCTTTGACCTGAAGTCACCATGGATCCCTACATAAGGAGTTATGTACTTTGGTTTCGTCAAACGTCACCCGTAACAGGGTGGACTATAAAGGCGATTACTGGGTATGTAACAAATTATGCAGAGGGATGTGAGTGATGTAGATGGGATCTATCCCTCCCATATGACGGGAGCGACATCAATATTCTTGATAGAGTTAGACCACGAAGTGCATGGCCATGCCCAAATGAGTCAACATTAGATGTTGAACTCATTTGATCGAGTGAGTCTACTTGGAGTTCAAGATTTAGATTGATTAGAAGATGACACGGTCTATGCCTCACATTGATCAATCTAGATGTCAAGAATAGAAGGACAATGTTATATATTGTGAGGAGTCACAATTAGTAGTCACAAGGTGATGTTGGATCTCGACATTTCTTGTAACTTGGGTAATAATGATGTGTTGCTAGATATCGCTCATTACTTATGCTCCTAAATGGGTTTAGGGCATTGCCAACGTTACAAAAACCTATAGGGTCACACACTTAGAACATTTAGATGGAGATTTGGTTCATATGATGAACCAAGAGGATTAGATTCATTTGATGAATCAAATTGGATTAAGAGTAATCCAAATTAGGCTAATTGAGTTAGACTCAAGTTGATTCATGTATTTAATGAGTCTAATTTAGATTATGACTCATTAGATCAATTTAATTTAATGAATTAGATTCATTATATTAAGTTCGCTTGAATCAAATGGTTAGATTAGATCAACCATGAGAGAGATTGAGTCAAGTTTGACTTGACTAGAGAGGAAGAGGAAGAGTTAAGTTTGACTTGACTCTTTGCCACATCATGAGTGAGGTGGCAAGATGTGGACCAATAGTGTTGTTCCACATCATCTTGCTTTGCCACCTCATGGAGGTTACAAGGCTCCATTGCATTTAATGTGGGTTGGCCACATTAAATGAGTGGAGGTTACTCATTTGCCACATCATTGTGAGGTGGCAAGATGTGGACCAATGGTAATGGTCCACATCTTCATGATGTGCCACATCATAGGAGTTACACAACACCTCTTAATGGCTTCACATTAATTGTGATTAATGTGGAATGGGAGTTACACTCCATGGAGTGGCCGGCCACACAAAAGTGGTGAATGAAATTTGATTTTCATTCAAGGCATTACTTCTTCTTCTTCCTCAAGTGAGCTCTCTCCCTCTACTCCTCTTGTCGTGACCACACAAGGTGCTAGCACACCTTTGGTGTGTTTTCTCCACCTACGTGTTCGTGTGGATACTTCTAGAGGAGTATCTATTTTGATACTCTAGAGATCCGGCAATTCCTTGGACGAGCGGGAACGCGAAAGGGCTCGCTTCGAAGGTATAACTCTCATCTAGTGTAGATCTAGAGTCTTTGAAACTCGTACTCATATTTTCGTTCGGTTTTCCTTGCACGGATCTACGGCTTTGGGTGATTCGGGGTTTCCGCGACGCGAAAAGCGATTTTCGCGGCCCGAAAAATCCAACAGTGTTATGTATATCTTTGGGTTGAGTCCGATCCGCGCGAGGCTCCCGAACGACTTAGGTAAGGGATTTCTCACCCTTTTCCCTAGAATTTAACTGATTTCTTCCTTTCTTTTGCTGTTGAAATCATGATGTGAGCACGGGCAGCCGGTCTGACCAAGCTCAAGGATGCTGAAATCAAGGTAGCTGTAGCGAAGGAAATGGTGAGCCTCGGCTTGACGCCGGTCGGCTCCCACGAAGGCACGCTGGTGGAGAGCGGGGGGACGCCAACTGTGGGCGAAGGTGACATCGGCCGGACGACCAACATAGAGATGACGGGTGATCTACTCCCCTCTAGAGCACAACCCCGCCCAGACCGGAGGCTCGGGGTCTTCAGGTGATGGCAAACCTCTCATCAGGTGCAAGAGACGTCACACGGCCACACCTTCCCGATTCGCCACCTCGGCCGCAAGACCCTCTGAGCGAGGGGGTACATCGTCTCCCGCGGTCGTCCTAAAACAGTGGAGGCCACTTCATCCGATCGGACACACTCCTTGGTCGATTTGCCGGCGGAGCCTATCGCTGCGCGACCGATCGCGTCTCTGCCTCTGTCCCGAACACAATGGAGGCCACTGTGGTCCATGATCAATTCAGCGTCGACTACTACTCTTTCCGGTTCGGCGATCTCCTCCTCATCGGACCCGAGTGGCCGACGATCGGTGACCGCAACCCTCAACCTTCCAACCGAGGACTACCTTGAGCATGCGTCCGCCCGACCATCCCCGAGCATAAGATTCTGATCCGCGGACCACTTGCCGATATTTGGGAGGAAGCGAGGGCCCGAGCAGTTACGATGTCCCCGGGATAGCTCGACAATAGCCACCTAAAGATGTCCACCGGGGTACGTATTTAGCTATCCATTCACTAGTTACCTCTGATCGGCGCTAACATTTTTCTATTCCATTGCAGTACTGGATGGAGAGCATGGTCATGTGCCAACGACTCACCTTTGTGGAGGATGAGTTGAAGAAGCTCAAGCTTTCAGGCGACGCATCCCCTTCCCAGGGGCCATCACTCGCCGAGCTGCAGGCCGATTTGGAGAAGGCCAACAAACTCATGGAGGCCGAGCGGAAGAAGTCCGCCGATCAAGCTATTATCTTGGGTCAGCTCGAGGGGCAGGTGAAGACTTATGACAAGAACATCGAGCTGACCACAACCAGAAAAAACCGTGCCATTGCCGACCTGGAACTGAAAAACCAGGAGGCTCGATCCTTCGCCCAGAAGCTCAAGGAGGCGGAAGACCTACTGGCCACTGAGCGAGATGGCCGCTCGGCTGGGGAAGTTGTTCTTCGAGGGTAAGTGTAGACCCTCGAAGATGCTCTGGAGGCTTCCTGCACTGCTCTGAAAACCTACCAGGAGGCTGAACCGAGCCGGTTTGAAATGATGAAGCAGGAGTACCTTCGCTAGGACAAATTTATCGACAAAGTCGTCTATCGGATCGTCCGGGCCTTCGAGCTGGTGATCGACGGGATGCTTGGTCAACTGAGGGCGAGCGGCCACATCCTCGAAGCCTTGACGGATGACATCATCAACCATAGCCAGCTGAATGATTCGATGCCCGACGACGTTTTCGATTATCTTGAGTGAGGTAGTCCTGTAAAAGTTTTTCTTTTTCAAGTCTGAATGTATGCCCGCCACTCGGCGATGCCCCTTTTTGGTTAATGGATATTCGTCAGTTCAGCGAGCTTTCTTTTTATAATTCTCCTTATATGTTTGCCCTCGCTCCTTCCGGTCGGCGATAAGTGCTAGTCTCTCATTGCCTTCATCGAAGCATTTGACAACATGGCCCCGAGCAAGTGGAATATTCGAGGGCTTGGGTTGCCATTTGACCCTGGATGAATTCAACTATTCTCTTGGGTTTAAGGTCATCCCTCGGCCATTGTTGGACGCATGGATTTAACATCGCCGCTCGACGATTTGACAAAGTCCATAGTTTAAGATTGTCGCTCGACCATTGGTAGAGACTAGGGTTTAACGTCGTCACTCGACGATTTGGCACAGACGTGGGTTTAAGGTCATCGCTTGACCGTCGGTGGAGACTAGTGTTTAACATCACCGCTCTATGATTTGGTGAAGACGTGGGTTTAAGGTCGCCGCTCGACCGTCGATGGAGACTAGGGTTTAACGTTGCGGCTCGACGATTTGGTGAAGACGTGGGTTTAAGGTTGTCGCTCGACTGTCGGTGGAGACTAGGGTTTAACCTCGTCGCTCTACGATTTGGTGAAGACGTGGGTTTAAGGTCGCCGATCGATCGTCGGTGGAGACTAGGGTTTAACATCACTGCTCGACGATTTGGTGAGCCGTTCGGCCTGGAACTTTGAAACCCTTGGGTTCTTTTTTACTTATCCTGCAACCAGAGTACAGAGCTATCAGGATACAAAGATTAACTACTACATGAGCGCACCTTTTATCCGACTCGGTAGGGCTGGAGATGATTTGTGCTCCATGGTCGTTCCAGTCGTCTCCCGTCCTCATCCTCCAAGTAGTAGGCACCCGAGCGGAGCTTTCCCACGATCTTAAAAGGCCTGCCCCAGGGGGCTTCTAGCTTCAAGACGTCGCCGACTGGCTTTACTTTCTTCCACACCAAGTCGCCGACCTAAAACGATCTTGGGATCACCCTTCGGTTGTAGTTCTGCCTCATCCTTTGCCGGTAGACTATCAACTGTACTGTCGCTTTAGCGCGCACCTCGTCCACCAAGTCCATCTCCAAGAGCCTCCACTTGGCATTGTCCTTGTTATAGTGTTGTATCTTATCGGATTTAACTCCAACTTCGACAAGGATGACGGCTTTGCCGCTATACACCAGGTGGAAAGGATTTGCCCCGGTCACTTCCTTGGGAGTCGTTCGAAGCACCCACAGTACACTGGAAAGCTCATCGAGCCAGCTGCCTCCCATATGGTTGAGCTGAGCGCGGAGGATTCTGAGAATTTCGCTATTGGCGACCTCCACTTGCCCGTTGCTTTGAGGGTAGGCTACCGAGGTGAAGGCTTGCTGAATGTCATATCCTCTGCACCATTCTTTGAGTCTCTAGTTGGCAAACTGCCTTCCATTATCTGAGACAAGCCGGTGGGGATACTGAACCAACAGATGATATGCTGCCAAATGAATTTTATGACCATCTGCTCAGTTATTCTTACTAGCGGTTTGGCTTCTACCCATTTGGAGAAGTAATCCATCACGCCACAGGAAATGACCCTACAATATCCATGTCCCACTGGTCGAACGGGCAAGAGACTGTGGACATCTTCATCTCCTTGGTCGGTCGATGCGAGAGGTTATGGTATCTCTGGCAGCACAGGCAGGTGGCTACCGTCCGAGCGGCGTCCTCCTGTAGGATCGGCTAGAAATGTCCGGCCAGCAGAATCTTTCTTGCTAACGATCGGTCGCCCGGGTGTCATCCGCAAGATCCTTGATGTACCTCTTATAGTATGTAGTCAGCGTTCTCCGATCTGATGCATTTGAGCAGAGGCTTGGAGAAGACCTTCTTGTAGAGTTGATCTCCTATGAGGGTGAACCGACCAACCCTTTTCCTCAATAAGTGAGCCTCCTCCCGATCGGCTAGCGTAGCCACTGACCATAATAATTCCACTAGAGGCGTTCTCCAGTCACTTGGAAAGGAGTGTCTCTCCATTCAGTCGATATGCACCACTAAGGATACCTGCTCGATCAGCTGTAGTATGATGATCGGGGATAGCGAACTAGCTAGCTTGGCCTGCTCGTCCGCCGTTTGATTCTCCGACCGGGGGATTTTATGTAAGAGGACCTCCCGAAAGTTGGCCTTCAGTTTTTCGAAGGCTTCGGCGTAGAGCTTAAGTCGCGCATTACTTACTCAAATGTCCTGGTCACCTGCTGGGCGGCTAATTGAGAGTCCGAGTGAATGAGGACCTTGATTGCTTCAATGTGTCGAGCGGCTTGTAAGCTGGCTATAAGCGCCTCGTACTTGGCTTCATTGTTCGTGGCCTTATAGTCCAGTCGAACGGACAACTGCATCCATTCCTCTTGGGGAGAGATGAGCAATATACCGATCTCACTCCCCTGCCGAGTAGACAAACCATCCACATATATTTTCCAAATGGCTTCAGGCTCAGGATTGTGTACCTCAGTGACGAAATTTGCTAAGGACTGCGCTTTGATGGCCGTTCGGGGATGATATTGGATGTCGAACTCGCTGAGCTCCGTAGTCCATTTAATTAGCCGTCCAGATGCTTTTGGATTCCGCAACACCCTCCCCAAGTGATTATTGGTTGTTACGATGATGGAGTGGCAGAGGAAGTACGGGTGAAGCCTCCGAGCGACGAGCACCAATGCGTAAGCCAACTTCTCAAGACCGGTGTAGCGGGATTTAGCGTCTTTCAATATATGACTCAGGAAGTACACCGGTTGTTCCTCGTCGTTCGGCCTAACTAGTTCCGAGCCGACTGCATGCTCGGTCGAGAATAAATAAATTCTGAATGGCTCGCCGATAGTTGGCTTAACCAATAGAGGCAATGAATCGAGGTGCTCCTTCAGTTCTTCGAATGCCCGGTCACACTCCTCGTCCCATTGAAATTTGGTGGCTTGGCGTAATATCTTGAAGAACGACAAGCTCCGGTCGGATGACTTGGAGATGAATCGAGACAGTGCAGTTATTCGACCAGTGAGACGCTGGACTTCCTTCAGATTTCTAGGAGGCAGCATGTCTTGTAGTGCCTTCACTTTGCTGGGGTTGGTCTCGATGCCCCATTTGGTGACAATGTAGCTCAGAAATCGTCTGCTTTTCGCGTCGAATAGACACTTGTTTGAATTCAGCTTGATGCCGTACGCCCTAAGTGTATGGCAGGTCTCCTTGATATCTGCACATAAGTCAGTTGCTTGGAGGATTTGATTAATATGTCGTCGACGTATACCTCCAAGTTGCGACTGATCTGCCGTCGGAATACTTTGTTCATTAGCCTTTGATAGATGGTCCCAATGTTCTTTAATCCAAACGGCATGACATTATAACAATACGTGCCATCAGCCGTAATAAAGCTGACCTTTTCTTGATCTTCCCGAGCGAGCGTCACTTGGTGGTACCCTTGATACGTGTCCAGTATGCATATCAGCTCTCACCCAGCAGTGGAGTCTACCATCTGACCAATTCGAGGCAGTGGGTAGAAGTCCTTTGGCCGTGCCTTATTGATGTCCCGGAAGTCGATGCAGACTCGCCACTTGTCACCCGACTTCGAGACCAGTACTACATTCGCGAGGCAGCTCAGGAATTGAACTTCCCGCACGTGGCCTGCCTCCAACAGCTTCTCTACTTCTACCCGGATGATCAGATTTTGCTCAGCGCTAAAGTCTCTCTTCCTTTGTTTCACCAGACGAGCGTCCGGTCGGACGTGGAGTTGGTGTTGCATGACGCTCGAGGAAATCCCGGGGAGCTCGTGCGCCAACCACATGAACATGTCGTGATTTTGCTAGAGACAGACGATCAACTCCGCCTTCTGTTCAGCTTCCAGGTCAGACGCTATGAAAGTCGTTGCTTCCGCTCGGCGAGGATGGATTTGCACTTTCTCTTTCTCCTCATAAACTAGAGTAGGTGGTTTTTCAGTGACGATTCTGACCTCTAGTCTAGGAGCCTTCCGAGTGGATTTGGCCTCGGTCTTGACCATCTCAACGTAGCAGCACCGAGCGGCTAGCTGGTCGCCTCTGACTTCTCCAACCCGATTGTTTACCGAGAACTTGATCTTTTGGAGTAGGTTGAAACTACCACTCGAAACTCATTGAGGGATGGTCGACCCAGGATGATGTTATAGGTTGAAGGGGCATCTACCACGATAAAGTTTGTGGTTTTGGTCTTCCTGAGTGACTCCTCTCTAGGCGATATGGCCAATTTAGTTAGGCAGATCGACTGTACCGCATTGCCAGTGAACCCTTACAGTGAGGTCGTCATTGGCAGTAACTTGTCTTGGTCGATCTGGTGCTGATTGAAAGCCTTCTTGAAGATTATATTTACCGAGCTTCCTATGTTAACAAAAACTCGGTGGATAGTATAGTTAGCGATTACTGCTCAGATGATGAGAGCATCGTCGTGCGGGACTTCTACTCCCTTGAGGTCTTGGGGCCCGAAGCTGATCTCATGTCCATTTGCCTTTTCTTGGCTGCATCCCACTGCATGTATCTCCAACCAGCGAGCGTATGACTTCCTGACTCGGTTGGAGTCACTGCTGGTCGGCCCACTAGTGATGATGTTTATTTCCCCCCGTGCGGAATTACTTCTGTTCTCCTCCTCCCGAGCGAATGGCCTGATTCGCTCGTGCACAGCTCAGGAAGAATCAATGCTTCCTCTTTGCTGATGATGCTACTGTCGCTCGGGTGATCTTCTTGCATCTTCCCGACACCTAGTGGATTGATGCCTATGTCACCATTCGGGAGAGGGAGATCGTCAACCATAGCCCCTTGGGGCCGGTCTGGCGATTGTTGTTAGACTACGACAATCACGTGTGTTGTGCGACGCCGACTGATGGAAGGAATAGAACATAGATGTGCAAGGTGGTCGACCTTTAGCTCTCGACCCCCTTGGCGGTTAGTGGTTGCTTAGCGGTCGCCGTTTGATTGGCACCGAGGGTTCGGCTAGTGCCTTCTTCCTTCTGGCCGCCTGAGCCTCCTCCACATTTATATACTCATTAGCCTTCTTGAGCATATGGTTGTAGTCGTGGGACGACTTCCTGATGAGCGACCGGAAGAAGTCTCCCTCCCTTTACGAGCTCCTGGGTGAAGACATTTATCATGATCTTAGATAAGATCGAAGGGATATCCATAACTACCTGATTAAATTGCTGGATGTACGCCCATAGAGCTTCTCTTGGTCCTTGCTTCAAAGAAAATAAGATGACGCTCGTCTTTTGGTAGTGCCGTCTGCTCGCAAAATGATGTAGGAAGGTCGTTCGGAAATCCTTGAAGCTTTGTATCGATTCATCCAGCAATCTCTTGAACCATCGTTGTGCCGAGCCGGAGAGCGTGGCAAGGAAGACCAACACTTCACCCCATCTGTGTATTGGTGAAGGGTGACCACGTTGTCAAACTTACCCAAATGATCGTCTGGATTAGTCGACCCGTTGTATTCTCCAATAGCCAGTGAAGCGTAGTGTCTTGACAGAGGGTCCTGCAGTATCACTTCAGAGAATTGGCGGTTGATCCGCTTGGAGGATTGTCAGCTCGCAGCGCTTTGCATTTTCGGGCGTCTCAAACGAGCGCTTCGTCCGAAGAAGATTCCTGCTCTTTATTCGCTTGCACGATTTCTGAGGGCGTCTGAAATAGAGCCCGATGGAATGGTATTGGGGCGGGGGTGCTTCTCCTTGCGTGTCGGTTGACCCTCTATTTTGCCCCTAGATGGAGAGTTGCTTCGGTCGGTCCTCTTGCACCGCTTGGCCCTTGGACGCCGATGTTGCTTGCTGTGCCAGCCGATCGGCTAGCGCCTTTTGCTATTGCTGCTCGACTATTTTGGCTGCCCGAGCTTGCACGAGCATATCGAGCTCCTCTTGAGTGAGCGCCACGGTGTGAAGTCGTCCAGCTTCTTCCATCTTCTCAACTCGGGTACAGGTGTGTTCCTACAGACGACGTCAAATTTAATCTTGTCCGAGAGTCGAGGCAATGGACGCTGGGGGATGTGGCGCTCCTGTTGACTGTTGATGAACTCTGAGTCGAAGGAACCTACAACCACAACAGCGTCAGTGCCGAGCCAGGGAGGAGTTCTCCGACGATGACCCTTTGACGCTCAAGTTAATTTCCGGCGATGTATAAGCGAAGAAGCAAAAAAGCAGAGTAACAATAGCTATAGTAAAGTGTCTCCTCCCTCCGTTGAAGCTTGAGACTCTTTATATAGGGCTCCTGGGGAGCGCGTGCACGCTCCTCGATGCATGTACGCTTCTCAATGCTTCCTCTGAAAAGACATGTCAGGAAAGCGTCCCTGACACCATACCTCAATGACCCAAGCATATCTCTGACATGACAGTGGAAGCTTTTGCCATACGATCCTCTGCCTGTCCATGCCGCCAACCATGCCTTCTTTCGGTGACATGGGTTCCCAAAAGGATGTCGCAGGATCTCTAATTTGTCTGTTCTAGAGCTGAGCGGGAGGACCGCCCGGCCGTCCTGCTGTCCTGATGTCTTCGAGCCGAGCGGCCATGCCGCTCGGCCGTCTATCCGCCGCTTGGGCTCCTTATTGCAACGAACGGGAGGTCGCGCTTGAAGGGCGTATGCTGGTTCTGAGACCTGATGTAAGTCCGAGCGGGATAGCCACTCGACCTCTGTTTTGCTGCTACTTTGGTTCTCTGAGCGTCGGAAACTTGGTGTGTGGCCGAGCTGCGATAATATCGGATCAAACATTCCTTATTCTGACCGAGCAAGTGGGTTGCCTGATCAGACGGTGACAGGAGGCCCGTGACCACCGTGACTTTGACCTCCAACGTGGTAGTGGCCTTCTGCGGGGATTGGTCCGACCTCACCACCGGATCAGTGAAGAACATCGATTGAACGGGTTTTAATTGACCTCAACCTTCGATAGTCCCAGACACATAGCCAACCTCAGTGGGATTGCCTACTTGGAAAGTGACATTGAGCTAAATAGCACCAAGAGTACAAGCCAACAGCTGTCACCCCGAGCGCAACAGCCTGTTTGTGCAGATGAGCGGGTGGTGCCTCGCTCGCGGCAACTTACCTTCTTTACTATATAAGGTTTTGTGAAGGTAAGTGAGGGTATGATTTCTTCTTGTATGCAAAGGTAATTCTTTTCGTCTTCTTCGAACTCTTTTTCTCTCTCATACATGCACATGAGACTTTCACTTTAACACATCGTTGACTTAACCATCAAAGAGGTCATGCTAGAAATGCCAACCTCGAATTGATGTACTCCGATTCATAGGACGCCGACAAGAAGCTCGTCGAAGAACCCACGCCACGCTCCAGAGGAAGAAGAAGAGGAGGAACTCGAGTAGATAAAGAAGAACATTATTAGTGTTTTTCAAATTTATTTAATAAAGTAATCATCTCGAACAAAGTTAAACTTAAAATGAACCAAATTATTAAAATAATTATTTTAAATTTAATTTTTTTTTATGAATTTGATTTATTTAGATATTATAAAATACTCCATTTAAATTTATTTGATTGTTTGAAAATTTTATATTTTAAACTTATTTGATTAATTATTAAATTTGATATTATAAATTTATTTATTGTTATGGATAAACATGATTAAAAATATTATTTACAAAATTTAATAGATTATTTAAATTTATTTATTTAATTAATTTTTTATTTATTAAACGTACTTAAACAAGTGTTTGGCCAATTGAATATCAAATGTATTGCATTTTACTCAATTGTTTCTATGTTATAGCCGAGGGTTGAGGAATTATTTTTCCATATGATGGTAGTACAGATTTTTTTGGTCTGTAAATTATGGATTAAAAGATGGTCCATTAAATTATGATTAGAAGATGATCCATGACTCCCTGCCCCTCTCAATGGTGCAGAACAAACGATGGCTAACTTCGTTTCCTACTTTAATCCTAATGTTGTGTAATAGCGTTTCCTGCTTTACTCCCCCAAATGGTGTGGAACACTGGTCGCCAGGTTTGAAAGCAGATGAAAAGACGCTCGTGGAGAACAGAGCGATGGATTGGATCAAAGAATTTTCAGAATTTTGCCTGCTGTAAAAGTTGGGAATTAATGATGTGATTAATTAATTACACACTCATCGTTTCCAAATAGCAGTCATTTCTCCATGTTGAAGTGTAAAATGGGAAAGGGAAATGGCGATGAAGAGTGTAATCTCCATGTTCAATACGCATGCGCATGTGTTACAGAGCACACAACAAAATGATCGTCGTGATCGAGGAGTAAGCACGGCGGCATCTGATCGACTCGAGAGACCTACACCTTCTCGGTGTCCGACGGCAGATTGGTGGCGGCCGCGGCCGCGGCCGCGGCCGCGGCCGCCGTCGCTAGCTCGTCGTACACCAGATTCTGTAGGCCGGGCTTGAGCTCCCTGTTGCAGAACTCCTCGTACTCCTCCTTGTCGCCGGCCTTCTTCTTCACCTCCACCATCACCAGCGACGGCGTGAGCTCGAATATTTCGGCCGCGATCGTGAGCGGCCCCTTCTCGCCCTCCTTGGTACCTTCCAGGCTCACCTGGCAGTCCTTTTTCCGCACTGTAAAGCTCACCACTTTGGCGATCTCTTCCAGTTTGGATATGATCCTGTCGACGGGTTGCCCGGACACGAACCGGGCCTCCTCGCCCTGCTCCTCGAACAGCCCCGAGATGTCGAACCCCGGCGAAAAGGAGATGATGTCGAAGGCGTTTAGGCTCGCGGGCCGAGGGAGCCGCCCCAGGCCCTGCCGACGGCCACAATTGGAGGAGGGGGAAGCGGAGAGGGAGAAATTGGAGTCGGAATCGGACTCGGAGTCGTCCGAGGACGGCGGCGGCGGAGGGGACTGGGTTGGGGCGACGTCGTCGAGGCTGTGGAACTTGTCGTCCTCGAGGTAGAATCTGACCTGGCGGAAGCCCTTTTTGAACCACCGATTGTCCATGATCTCTGGGATGGTGATGCGGGTGGCGGGATTGGTGTCGAGGAGGCGGGAGAGGAGGCGAAGGAGGTCGCCGGAGAACCAGCGGGGGGAGCGGAACTCGCCCTTTTGGATCTTGCGGTACATGAGCATGAGATTGGGGTCGTGGAAGGGGAGGTAGCCGGCCATGAGCACGAAGAGGATGACGCCGCAAGACCAGATGTCGGCCTTGGCGCCGTCATAGCCCTTGCGGGCGAGTACCTCCGGCGCCACGTACGCCGGCGTGCCGCAGAAGGTGTGAAAGAGACCGTCCTGCCGCATCTGATCGGAGACAGCGGAAAGCCCGAAATCGGAGACCTTGAGATCGCCGCGGTCGTCGAGGAGGAGATTCTCCGGCTTGAGGTCGCGGTGGTAGACGCCGCGGGCGTGGCAGAAGGCCACAGCCGAGATGAGCTGCTGGAAGTATCGACGGGCGGCGGGCTCCGGTAGGCGGCCCTTGGAGACCCGGGCGAAGAGCTCGCCGCCGCGGACCAGCTCCATGACGAAGTATATCTTCGATTTGGTGGCCATCACCTCGTGGAGGCGGACGATGTTGGGGTGGCGCACGCGGCGCAGGATGGCGATCTCCTGCTTGGTGTGCGCCGCCAGCCCGCTCTGCAGGATCTTCTCCTTGTCGAGCACCTTGATCGCCACGCTCTCGCCCGTTTCCGCGTGCCGAGCGTGGTACACCTTCGCGAACGCGCCGTGGCCCAGCAGCCGCCCCACCTCGTACCGCCCCAGCAGCAGCGCCCGCCCCCTGCCTCCGAGGTCACGGCTTCCTCCGTTGCCGCCGCCGCCGCTTCCGCTTCCGCTACTATTATTTTCTCCTGCCATGTGGGAAGAAAGAGAGCCGGCTCCAATTTTGTGGCTATTTCGTCTCTTCCATCAGATTAAGAGTCTTCCTGATCTCCAATTTCTTGCATTTCAAGGGATGAATATGCAATTTACCATCGTGACACAGAAATTCATTCATCATTCACGTCATTATTTTTTAGATAAAATTACTTATTTTTGGCTCGGGTAATTTTAATGGATTAATCTAAAGAATATTAGATTGATGGTTCATTTGTTACGAATGTTTTTTAATTTACTTTGAGTCGACTAAAAATTTACTCCAATATTAATTCGATGTAATAATAATAATAGTAAAAAAGGACAAAGGTGTGTTTAGGTCAGCAGTTACCTTCATCCAACAGGCATGGTGTCGGTAAGGTTCCAGGAGATGCGTGACTCAGCAAGCATTCCCTTTCATGGAATCCAAGTCAATGTAACAAATATTAAAAAAAGAAAAATAATACCGAATTCATATGAAGAGCTGCGGGAAGATCATAAACTGAATTGGCGATCATATGCTGTGTATTTTCTATCAGTTAAGGTCTAAACACGGGTGCGGGAAAGGAAGGAGTGGTGATGAAGTGATGGAGATGCAGCTATAAGCTATCGCTACTGGCCATACGCTCAGTCAAATAAACGTAAGAAAGACGCAAGCCGGTGAATGGTGATTGGTTAGTAGAATCTTTATGGTTGCAAGAGGCTCCAACTTTGAAGATTCAATGAGGTACTCACAGGGTCTGTGACTGTGATATTGTTGAATTGGACATAAAAAAATGATCAGACACAAGAACGCAACCATAAAAATTCCCAATCTTAGGTGACATCTCGCTGAGACATAAAGGAATGGCATGATCGCTGCTCCAGGTGAGATGGCCCCGTTATCGTTTGGTGGGCGATATGATATCATTATAGAACAAATGTCACGACCTTATTCTTGAGTTGAAGTGTTGCAGTCACCTTGCACCAATAATCCATTAAATTTCGATCTAAATGTTCCAGATCATAAAATTGACTTTGTAGAAACCAAACATGATAGATCAATGGCCACACAAAAAATGATTAATGCAATATATATTAGATTTTAATATTTAAAATTAAATATTTATTACTTAAGATATCAACCAACCTATTTCATAGAATATAATTGTAAATCCAAATATGTATTTCTTAGCGTCCAAAATCAAATAATCTGAATTCGTTTTGAAGGAATTTTTTAGTACCCAATTCTACTTGATTCAGACAACCCAACCCAACCCATCCCATAAAATAGTTCCTCGAAGCCAAGCTACAGTAAAACTACTGGGCTAAGCTGCAAATATGCATTCCATCATTAGTGACTTCTTTAGAGATCAAAAGTATGCTAAGATCCAACTAAACCAAACGCTAGGGCATCAAACAAAAAATCATACGGATACTACTGGACTGGATTATCACATCTTTGAGAATTGAGGATGCAAATGGAAGGCTATCCTAGTACCAAAACTAGCCAATTGACTTCAATAGATATTATATTATAGGAAAACAGTTAAATTAAGTTGCACGTATCCAATAACTATAATTCTATAAGCCCAGTGACTTTTCAAACTTCTGAATTTGATTCAGGAAAATCCACGTCATCTGCAAAGCATGCCATTGTTGAAGAGTTAAACACATAAGCCAAATGGAGTGAGAAAGCAACTGCAATCGACTTTTACTAGGAGCATCAAAGCTTTATTTACCATGACATGTGGAGCAATTCTGACACAGTAGACGGGAAATCCAGTGTAAAATTTTAAAGGGCCACCAGATTTTAAGGTCTGCATCGCACAGTCCAAAGATCCAGTGTAGGGATACTTCCCATTGGCGTCGGGCTGCATCTTCTGTATTTGTGTTTTCACGTAGTCAAAAGGTAAACTACAAGCAGATGCAAAGAACCCTGAAACAGCACTAGCTCCTGAATACGCACAAAAAAATAACAAATTAATCATAGTTACAATTACTATAACACTTTTCTGCAAGCATTATGAAAAAACATGTTTCGTGCGATATACAAGGAAACTGAAATACATAGGACCGGGAGCACCACGCTAAGTCAAAGTCAAAGTTCATAATGACTGAGAACTAAAATCTTAATTTTTTTTATTAAAAAATAGTACCAATACCCATATATATTCACCAGAACAAGATACGATAATAGAAAAGCTAAAAAGAACTCAGTGTTTCAACTTTCAAATCCAGAGTGGAGTGGCCGGTTCAAAATACCTAAAACCGGAGGCCAGATCAGTCCAGTTCTAGTAGTAGAGGCCACCTAATTGAACCAGATTTTTGGACCATTTCAGCCATGAAAATCAGGAACCAGCAGGACCTTCGGTACCCTCCCTAGACCAGTTTTAAAATCACAGAAAGAAATATTCAAACAATTGCATCGACATCAATACAATCTAGCACCTTACCAAGCACGGTGCTAACTTCACCAAAGCCAAGGGAATCCCTGAACAGCTCAACACTCTGATCATACGATGCAAGCATACCCATATTGAGTGACATTGCTCTTACTACTGTAGGACCTGCACCTTTCCACAAAGCGAGAACCCCCTCATCAGCAATGATTCGGTAGAGAGCATGGAAAGCATTTTTGTAGTTTCTTCTCTGAGCTGCAGGCAAAGTCGCATCGGCTTGCATCCTGATGAGTGCCAAATCTGCTGGGCTTCCAACACTCGCTCCAATTGCTCCAGCTGTAAGACCAATAGCGGCTTTCTGAAGCAAAGGCAGTGGTTTGCCGTCATTAGCCTCAACAGCTTTGTTTGTCAACACTCTAAGCAAAACGTCAAGGATCACTAGTTGTCAATAAAATGAACTGAAGCATTCTTAGTCAAACTTCATCGCATTAGTGAACACTACTATATATTCAAGTTTGAAAAAAAAGCATTGGCAACAAACTTTCAAACAAGCACAGCTGCAAGACTATAGTGCTACAGATAACAAACATATTTGAGGCGAAATTGATAGAACCAAGAAATTCAACTCAATAAAGATTTAGTATGATGCTACACAAACTTCTCTCTAAATCCATAAAAATGCATAAAAGATTACTCAAGAGAAACTTATCAAGCACCGTAAATAGTACTCACTTGCAATGCGAACTTGCAATCAGAATCTTCCTATCAATCATCATAATATTCCAGGGTCTCATTTTTTTTCAGATAGCCATTGTGAAAGTCAAATCTGAATAGTGACGTTAAATTATATCTTTATTGTTTTTTTCTTTACAAAGCCTACACAAACGGCTAAGCATTCAAGTCCCAATTCATACAAAATAAACACAAGCATTGGTAATCAAAAAATGCAGACTAGTGTTGCAGTGTCACTTATTTGTTACTCAACCTAGATAATTCCGCCTAATCATCCAAGAAACACAACTACAAACAAATTGGGAGGAATAAATTCAACTCAATTATAGCATCCTAAGAAGAAGCATCTATTCAAAAATACAAAGTGTCAACGAGGATAATCCTCCAACTTTGTTAAAATACCAAAATCTCAGACAAAGTTATAGAATGTATGCAGATCATATTCTCAATTAAAAATTCAGAAAAAGAAAAATAAGTACCTAAAGGAACCCAATCTCGCAGTTGTATAAGTAGCCTGCCTAAGTAAACCAGCTGATAGTCCCTGTTTCAGAACAATGCATCAGCAATATAACACAGATATCCAAACGATGAAAATGTGAATCCCAAAAGTAAGGTCATAGTTCAGGGACAAAGATATTAGGTTAGTTTCTTAAACTACGGACCAGATATCTATGGCATATTAAAATAACCCTGCTGGAGGATTCGTAGGGAAAAAAGATAGATAGGAAATTGAAGAGCTATGGTAGGTTAAAGAACTACATTATGTTGACATGCTTACTGCCAAACACAGAATTTCTTTTTCAGAGAAAGTAGGATTTTGCTAATGAATCAGTGGTAATCAGCACAGTAAGTAAACAATTTAATCATCACACGGCAGCAACTCTAGCGCCAAGCCCCTTCTGATGTATAAATTAAGGCAAAAAAAAAAATGTCAAACTTGTGATTAATCTAAGTTATAATAAATCAACAATTCTAAGAGATTATGGTAGTGATATACTAAAATTCTCAGTTTGTCAAGAAATTTTGTATATTTTTTTGAATGGCACTTTTTATCTACAATTGAATGGGTAAATGGCACAGAAGATCTTATTTGCTAGGTCTGTCAGGCTTAATATTGTTTCTTTCCAACAATAAAATATTTTATGGGAAATGTCCCAAATTACACCCTTAAAAAGGATAAATAATCCATCTGCTCACATATCCCTACGATACCCTCCCAGTTCAATCAACCCTCTTGGCTTTGCATTTATCGACAGGTTTCCTGCAAATTGGTTGGATGGGTAGCCTAAAACCTGACTGTCGAAAGGTTCAATTGTTGAAATGGGGCAATCAGTGAAAAACCAAGAGAAGTTGAGGAACAAATTGCACAGTTAGGGGAAGGAGGAAAAAATACTAGTGGATGAATATATTTCCTTCTCATCTCCATTTCATCTAAGTCTCCTCTAATATGTTAGAACAAACAAATTAAACCTAGTTTTTTGTCCTATGGCTACGGTCAAAGAAGCAATCTTTAGCAATTACCAAGAAGTCAGAGTAGTGGTTATGAATCCAAACTTAACAAATTTGACCGTTTAGTGCCAAATTGTTCTCAGTTACCTTGATGGCTAATACTTGCCCCAAACTTAGCAAAACCATCCCCTATATTGTAAATGTGATGAAAATTTATTTATAACAATAAAATACAACTAATTTTAGAAAAAAATCCATGAGGAGACTGTTGGTATTAGCCCTAGTACCAATTATAAGATAATTGTAAAGGGCTCCTTTTGTATCATATTTCATTATTAATAAAAGGCAAAGTTGGTTATTATATTTATTTCAATTCAGTGCCGAATGAATAAATATAATAATGTCCTAGAGTAGGAGGTTCTAATTTACAACATATCAATTGGTTGAATTGGTTGAATTGGTTGAATTTACAACACTACTCTTAACTATTCCTAGTCAAACATTAATATGCAAGGATAATATTAATGCGTTGAGACTAGTATGTAGGTCAACGGATGACTTAATCTCAAAAGTCATGAATATAAGATATTAGGTTGACACATGAGTATATATTAGAGAATATATACTGAATGACCCGCCATGAGAATGTTTCATTGATCGTTATATGAGTGTCATAAACATTCTCATGTGACTATTGGTATGAATAGTCTTTAGACCTGAAGTCACTACGGTTCCCTACATAAGGAGTTGTATACTTTGGTATAACAGGGTGGACTATAAAGTCGAGATGCTATAACTTATGCGGAGGGATGTGAGTGATGTAGATGGAATCTATCCCTTCCATATAACGGAAGTGATATCTATGGACCCCTTGATTAGTAGGACACAAGAAAGCATGACCATGCTCAAATGAGTCAATATGAGATATTAAGCTTATTTGATTGAGTGTGTCTACTTAGAGATCAAGAAACACAAAGATTGATAAGAGGATGACACGGATTATGCCTCATTGATCAATCTAGATATCAAGGATAGAAGGACCAAGTCATACAAGATAATAGCCACAGACAGGTTAGGTCGGATTTCGACTTTCTCGTCACTTGGGTAGCAATGATGCCTTGCTAGATGTCACTCATTGCTTATGTATCTAAATGTGGATTTGGATACATTGCCAACATTACGAGAACCTATTGGGTCACAAAGAACAAGTAATTTGGAGATGGGTTCATATGATGAATCATTGGATTAAGTCTAATTCAAATTGGACTTATTGAGTTAGACTTAATTGGATCTAATTATTAGATTGAGTCCAATTCAAACTAGACTCATAGAGTCAATTCAAATGAATGAAATGGTAATTCATTGAATTCGAACCATTGGATTGAATGGTCAATTTTGAGCCATTGGATTGGAAGATGAAAAGGCAAAACCCTTTGGTATTCATGAGATGAATATAAATGAAAATTTATGGATGATAATTTTCATTAGATGAAAAACTTTTCTTCTTCTTCTTCTTCCTTCTTCCTCATCTTGGTCGAAACTCACCTTCTTGGTTGCTAGCACAACCTAAGGTAGTTTTCTTTTTCACTTTAAGAGTTTGTGAGACAAACAAAGACACTTGTTCGTGTGGATACAGAAAGAGACACGGATGCTTGATCGTGCTGAGGTTCTAGCTGTCGAGAGATTGTGTGCACGCACCAAAGGTATAACTATCATGAAAGTTAGTATAGGTTGTTTATTCTTCCCTTCGCATGGATCCTCTTGATAAAGAACTAGATGTTTTCCACTGCGCTTAAGCGTGTTTAGCGCCCTAGTTCCTTATAGAGACAAACATAAAGGTTCAAATGTCTTCCAATGCAATAACAAATTTACATTGGCAAGTTATATGGATATTTATAAGAATCAATTCTTCTTAGAATAAGGGTCGGTGAACTAGAGATAAAGACTAAAGAATTGCTCAAGCATATAAACACAACTACAAAAGGGATAGATATGTTTGATCACTGATCACATCCAAATCCACCTCATTTTGAACATTTAAACCATCAAATATATCTATCCAAATTGATTGTCTTAAATAATCATCAACACAAATCCCATTGAATTATGAGCTTTCTAATCTCTATGTGCAACTTGTCAAACTCTTAGTTGAACTTGACCACTTAGGGCATCAACACTCTCCATCATCAAGACAACTCAATCTCATTGGATCACAAGCTTCCAAAGCTCCATGTGTAGCCTGCCAAGCCCATGCACACTCGATGAACATACAAGAAACAGGATACATGCACATACAAGAAACAGGATAAACCTAACTTAAATATTTTATCAACTACATCAAAGTGTTCAAATAAAATCCACTAATTGGGGCATCATTGCACCAACATGAACATCACATCAATTATACTCCTACACAAGAAGTTCAGAGCATTAACAACAATAAAGAGGAGACTGAAAATTTAGTTGAAAAACACACCCATATCCTATTGTTTGATCCAATTCAAGTCATGCTAGTCCAAGTCTAATTTGAGTTGGTTAACTGAGATATATTTATGACATGGAAAAAAATATTTTTTTTAACATTATCTAATTTATGTTTGGGAAATTATAGGGTTGATTTCACTGGGATGTCATAGGAACTAATGCTTTTATCACACTCACTCTTGTATTAGTAAGGTATAATTATTAGTAAAGATGCCTATTATGCTCTTGTAATTTATAGCTTCAAATATTAATTCAATTACTATAGACTCATATTGGAGGTAAACAAGTTAAGTGAAAGAGGTGTATATGATTAAAACTCACTTGAATTGAATTTGGCCCACTTTGAAGTATTCTTATTGTTGAGTATCAACATAGTACAGTACCAAAACTGAACTATTCCGACTAGAGACTAGAATTTTAATATGGAACAGACTCTAGATTTGCAGTCCTAAAGAATCAAGTTTTTCATTCTCAACTTCTTTACGTCATAGACCAAAGTTTCTTTTCAAGATGATTGATACAAGTGTCATGGCTTTTCCTAACGAAGGATGGTACAAATGCAGGTCAAAATTCATGTCGAGATGTCAATTGGTTGGTATTAAGTGATTTTTGTGTGTAGGACTTCTACCTTTTATCAATTTAGCAAATGACTTGTCAAGACTGCAACATCCAAGCTAACTTTTATGGGTCCAATATTTGCTTATATGATATTGTGTTTATGAACAGTGGTTTGGTCTAGTAGTAAATGAGCTAGATCCGGAGGATTTCTGCCAATATGTAGGTGTTCAAATTGACACTATTCATAAGGATTTATTAGTCAATCCCACTCGAAACAGGGAATAGCATCACATCCAATGTGGTGTGGGGTCATCTCGTGGTCAAGACAAGAATAGGAAATTTTCTAGGGCTTCAGATGCATCAATTCTCAATCAACAGCACCTTTCCAAGGTAGTGTGTATCACTTCTCTAACTGCACTTACGTACTAAAATAAACTCGAAATTTCCTGAAAAATAGCCAGAATTATTACTATACAAGTTACGACCATTCATGGCAACTTGCTAGAATACAGGAGGAGCGAAGAAACAGAAAACGGATCCCGCGAGGCCAACCTTGTAAAACGAACCGAAGCCTTCGTTGGCAAGCATATTCTTCGTCACTTGAGCAGCCGACCCCTGGCCCAGCTGGATCCTCACCTGCAACCCACGCAAAGTTGAATGAATACCCCGGATCTTAGAGATTAACGCCGCATAGATCTCAGATACACTAATGTTTCACGGCTAAATCTATCAATTAGGTCAACTTTCTAGCAAAGGAATTCGCAAGAGAAGCATCAACGTTAGGATCCCAATCAACTGAACCGCATGAGAAACCTTTATAATTTAGAAATTTCCTCATCGAGATGCTTTAGCTCGAAATGGCGGGCACAAACTTGACAAAATGCAAAAGGATGCGAAAACGAGAACAGAGATACGCGACTTACCTTGACCATATCGATGGGCTGGATGGCGCAGGTGGCGAGCATGCCGGAGAGACCGCCATTGGCGAAGGGCTTGACGGTGCTCCAGGCTCCGGTCTGACTAGTGGACTTCCCCTCCGCCATCACCGCTCAAGAGATCGGGGGAGACAGAGAGAGGGGGATCGACGAGCGAGCAGGAAGCGCGAGACCGAGAATCAGATTTTATTTATTTAATAAATCGCGAAGCGGGTGGGCGGCGCCTCCCGACCATTACTTCGCTTGGTCCGCCCGCAATGCAAAAGTTTTGGTTCGCATTCGATCGCCCAATTTTTATCGGATGGCCACCTTGAGGTTTGAGTCGCATAATGTTGTGGTGGGCCCGATGATGTACCTGGCTCGCCACTGGTCGAAGAGACAGCGAGTAGGCTGATCCTGGAATCCAGCTACGTGGCCAGAAAGCCAACCAGGAGATCACTCGAACTTGTTCCGGATTAGGAATCCGGCCACGTGGACGGAAGAGGAACCATGAGATTCCAACGGAAGGCTGTGAGACTATCTCTAAACCATCATCCAAATATCAAAATTAATGTCACACCAAAAGACTTCTATCCCTACATTAAATTTCACACCAAATATAATATGATAAATAGTACAATATCATATTTGATGATGTACTTTTCACATCATCATATTTAGTGTGGGAGCTAGTTTTTATTTTTTTTAATTTTATTATATAATTAATAAAATCAAATGTAATTAATTTGTAATTATTATTTTCTCTATCTTTACTTATAAATTATTTAAATGTAATTATTATTTATTATAAATTTAAATTAAGTGTATTTAATAGCATATTTAAATTTTATTATGTATAATTATAAATATTTAATTTATTAAAATTATTATTTTAAATTTATTTAATATATTTTAATTATAATTACATTTATAAATTATCACTAATTTCATAAAAATAATATAATAAAATATTAAAATTTTTGATAATGTAAAATACATTACCCATTACATTGACATACAAAATAAAGATAGTAATGACATTAAATTAAAATATTACTAATACAAACTTAAAAACATGAATAACTAAGCTTAACAAACAAGTACATGGTAAAAACGATACCAATAAAGTACACATAAATTTAAAATTGCTTTAATAACATTATAATACTAATATTCAGAAAGATCAATTCTCATTCCGCTAAAATAATTATGAAATTGTCCGAAAATATTCGTAGGATTCTGAGATTTTTGATCTTCACCTTAATATTGATTGAGTTGTGATCCTTCTCCCTGTACTAGAGATGTTTGAGATCCTTCTCCCTTAGAGATGTTTGAGATCCTTCTCCTTGATGTGCAACTGAATGAGATCCTTGTACTTGCATTCTCTTTTGCATAATTCTAATTTGCTCATTGCGAATATATTCACGCATCATCGGGTTAGAGATCGAGTTCAAATTTTGAATTAAATTTTAGTTTCTTCCTTGTAAAGCATAGTATCTGTCATTTTTGTAGTAGCAGCAATACTTGCATTCATTACCTCAACAAGTTGAGCATTAATATTAATTACCTTTACAATATGTTCATCATTCTTTTTCTTCATTTTTATTTTTTTACCCCTGGAGGTCGTTTATTAGAAGTAGCACCACTATCTGAATCAGTGATATTAAGGGGGCATTTGGTTTAGGGGAATAAGAGTGGGGAATGAGAATAATAATCATTGATTGTTATTGTTAATGTTTGGATTACAGGAATGAAAATACAAATAAGAAAATGAATCCTTATAATTGGGTAATGACTCATTCCCATGCCCCCCTTCAATGAGTCATTACTCTATTTTCAACAATCAAAATATTCCCTGTTGGGACCGATTATGTAGCTATAGGGGGGTGAATAGCTCGGTGCGCTCGTCGTGCTCTTCGTTGATTGTTTCTTCAAAGATGTGCAGCGAAAATACAAGAAACAAAACATACAACGCTAACACAAAGGATTTACTTGGTATCCACCTCACAAGAGGTGACTAATCCAAGGATCCACGCACTCATACACCCTTCACTATGAATAACACTCCTTTATGGTAACTACCAAAGGCGGAGAAGCCCTACAAGTTCACACTACAAGAAGAAAGGGAAAGGGAACAAAATACAAGCAAAATCTTACAAGTTTGCACAAGAAAATCCTAACCCTAGATTTCTTCTTCTCGTTGTAGATCCGCCTCTTGACTTGGAAGAACCTCCAAGAACCCTCAAGATCTGGCGGTGAGAACTTTGTGGAGTTGCTGTGGAAGCGCTGAGATGATCGGGAGTGAACAGTGCAAGCTCTACCGAAGGAATCGAACGCCTGCAGCTAAATACGATGCCAACGGTCGGATCCCGATCGATTGGATTGCTCCCAATCGATCGGGGAGGCTTTGGATTGATCGGTTGATCGATCCAGAGTGCCTCTGTGCTCTCAGGAATTGCTTGGATCGATCGGATGATCGATCCAAGGCTTATCGTGCGAAGATCGCACTTCTCAATCGATCCACTGATCGATTGGGGGCTCTGGATTGATCAGTTGATCGATCCAGGGCTGTTCTGTGCGATCGCGCACTCGTCCCAATCGATCGACTAATCGATTGGGAGGAGGCTTGTCGCGAAGACTCGCCCAATCGATCGGCCGATCGATTGGGCATGAGCCAATCGATCGGCTGATCGATCCAGCTCATGATTTTCTCCCAAAATCAAGTCTAAAGCCTCCTAAACCAACATCTGGTCAACTATGACCTGTTGGTTCATCGTGCCTAGCATCCGGTCACCCTTGACCTGCTAGGACTCCCTCACCAAGTGTCCGGTCAATCCCTTTGACCCACTTGGACTTTTCTCCTTGTGCCAAGTATCTAGTCAATCCCTTTGACCTACTTGGACTTTCCTCCTCGTGCCAAGTATCCAGTCAATCCCTTTGACCTACTTAGACTTTTCTCCTCATGCCAAGTATCCGGTTAATCCCTTTGACCTACTTGATCTTTCCAACACCAGATGTCCGATCAGCCTTGATCCATCTGGATTTCCTCGTGCCAAGTATCCGGTCAATCCCTTTGACCTACTTGGACTTTCCATTGCCCGGCTTCACTCACTGGGACTTCCAACTGCCTGGCTTCACTCACCAGGACTTTCTTCTGCTTAGCTTCACTCATTAGGACTTCCAACTGCCTGGCTTCACTCACTAGAACTTTCTTCTGCCTAGCTTCACTCACTAGGACTTCCAACTGCCTAGCTTCACTCACTAGGTCTTTCACCTGGATTCACTCATCAGGACTTCTCAAATGCCTGGCTTCACTCACCGAGACTTTCAGTTAAGTATCCAGTCAACCTTGACCTACTTGACTCTCCTTCACAATCTTCCCACATGAACAATTGCACTTGCAATCTTCATGTGTTGTCTACATGTATTGTCAAACATTGAAACCCACACATCATGACTCGAGCTTGACTCAATTCAAGCTCAGTCAACACGGTCAACCTTGACCTAGGGAATATTGCACCAACAATCTCCCCCTTTTTGATGTTTGACAATACCTCCTTTAAGTTAGGCTAATCTCATAGCCTAAAGTTCCTTCATGCCAATATGTGAATGATGGTTCCCTTCATTCTCCTCCTTTTCTAGAGGGCAAACTCCCCCTTTAGGTAATGAAGGTCTAACTTAACCACACTCATTCTCCCCCTATTGGCACACATCACAAACATTTCCCATCTTTGGGCACTCATTAAAAACAATCTCTCCTCCTGAAGAGTTACCCTTCGTTGTTCACAACTTCACTCATTGCTCACAACACACTAACAAAGGTCCCATACCCTTCATTAATCTTCACGCTCATCCTTGAGCATATACCACTTCGTATATTCCCTTGTTGTATTCACTTGTTGTGTGAATACCACTTGTTGTGTGAATACCACTCGTTGGAACCAAGCCACTTGTTGTGTTCACACACGATTCAAATGAAGGTCTCATACCCTTCATTATCATCACATGCTCATCCATGAGCATGCACCACTTGAACAATGAAGATATCCACTCTCCATTGTAGTCAAATGCCCAACCTTAAGAATTTTCACGACAGAAGGTTAACCACCTTCCAAGGTGTATGAAAATTATATTTTCATGTCCTTAAAGAGTAACTCCCCCTAAAGACATGCACGTAACTTCTGTCATTGCACCAACAATGACTTGGAATCCCTAAATCTTTAAGAAACCCAAATTTAGAAGTTTTGAGGTTCAAAAATTCAATAATGAAATCAAACCTCAATCTAAACTTCTACTTAGTCTTCCTTAACTAATCCATTCTTGTTTTCATCATGAAAACTCTCCTTAAATGTATACAAATGTTTTCCAAGGGTTAGGAGTGGTTTTGTAGACTAAAGATGGTTCAAAATGCTGAAATCAGGCTTTACTAGCCAAAATCAACATTCCCAATCGATTGGAGTTGGGTCCCAATCGATTGTACCTGCTTGAATCGATCCACTGATCGATTCAGGAGGGCTAGATCGATCCAGGAAGCTTCTGTTCGCGAGAAGCTTACTCTCAATCGATCACCCGATCGATTGAGACCCTTTAATCGATCGGGTGATCGATTGAAGTTATGAAAAGGCTGAAATTCCATTTCAGTCAATTTCAGAAACCCCTAGAAAAATCTACAAAATTTCAAAAATCATAAAAATTTGTGTAGACATTGTTTAGGGCATATATTATTATGAAAAAATAGTTTTCTAAGAAAATACATCATATTTTCAAAAATTGACACAAACTTGAAAACTTGTAAAAAGTTTAGTATTTTCTTCAAGTTTGTGCTCAACTAATCAATGATGATTACTATCAAAAGATAGCCTTCACCAAGGTTTTCCAAAAGCATTTTAAAATGATTTTCAAAACCAATATCCAACCATGTTCCTTGGGCTCAATGCACATGACTTGTACATTAGCTTTCCCAATGATTGGAAAACACATAACTATGTGTTTTGATGAATTTAAAACTCAAAAGAATGTACTAATTCAACATCTTGAGTTTTGTTCATCATTCTAACATCTCACTTGTATCTAACGTGTACTAAAACACATATAAGTCACCTTATAGTTTTTTAGTGAGATGTAACTTTGGTTTTGCCCTAATCTAGGGATCATGCATATCTATCTAGGCATTTTGAGGTTATGAACATCCACCAAGGATGTTACTTGTTAATGAATGTCATTTGTCCTTAATTTGCAAAGGATTAAACAAAATGCATGATATGTTATGGCATACATCACAAAGGAGATAATTTTCAAAAGAAAATTCCTATGACTACATGATGTATGTATGACATGACATAATATTTTTGTGTTTTGCATAATAAAACATGAATACAAAATACGTATGATGTCATGATATATTATGGGCAAACAAAGCATGACTATTTAGCATAAATAAAATACCTAGATTATCTACCTAAGTATCATTAATCCTTAGCTAAAATAAACTTTAAACCTAGATTGCCCACTATTTCCCAAGAAAATGTCAATAATCCAATTTTGACATTTCTTTTGCTTTTCTTAATTTGTGTCAATTTAAATTAAGCATATTCCTCAACTTTTGACACAATTTACTCTTTTAAAGAGTAACCAAATAAAATAAGGCTTAAATTGCCTTTGCTTTCCTAAGAACATACCACAATCCCAACTTGGTAGTTCTTATGATTTTTCCAAATGTGCCAAATTGATTTTAAGATCAAACTTCTCGCATTATGACACATCTTACTATTTCCAAGAGTAAGCCATTTATCCTTATCATTTTTAAAGGTTAACAATAACCTTGAAAATGCCCTTAGAGTGCCAACTTCATCATGATTAGGTTAACTACCCTTTCAATTAGAGTTGACACTCTCTAACCCATGTAAGGGGTAGAGAAAATGCTCCTAGGAATCCAAAATTTATTGGTGCTCCTTGGATGCTCTAGGTACTCACTAGGGATAACTTCCCTAGATACCTTTCTAGTGACCTTGTTTGGCTTCTTAGAAGCCTTGGTTACCTTTTGTAGGTCAACCCTAGGGATTTATTCCCTTGTGACCTTTTTAGTGACTTTGTTAGACTTCTTAGAAGTTTTAGTCACCTTAGTTGCAAAAATACTCCTAGCGATAACTTCCCTTGTACTTTTGACTTGACCTTTAGACCTAGACTCGGTTTCATAGCTATATGAAACCCTATGGTAAGAAATTACATCCTTCTTAGCCTTAAGTTTGTGCCCCAAATCTCTATAGCCATTGGATGACTTTTGTTGTCCTAAACCTAGGTTTTGACTCTTGGACCCTTGTGTATTATTTGTGATCTTTCGAAGGGTCCTTTCCAAATTATCAAGTCTTGACCTTAAGACTTGATTTTCTTTCCATAATTCCTCAACCTTGGATCTTTCACTCAAACCTTGATTTTTCTTTTTCTTAGGTAAATACCTAACATCCTTAGGATTACTTCCTAGTTGGTTATCTACCTTCTTAGCCCTAGATTGAGTGGTTTTAGCATGAAGAGCCATATATTTTTATTTAATACTACCATGCTCCCTATTTTTATGATAAATAGCATTAAAATGATAAATATTAGAACTAGCATGCTTTTTACCATTATTTAAGGGGATATGTTCAATAAATGATACCTTTCTTTTTTACCTTGGAGGCTCCCCCTTGAATTGTGCTTCCTCCATGAGCCTTGACCGCTTTCTTCCCCTTGGGACATTGGCTCCTATAATGTCCCTTTTGATTGCAAGAGAAGCACACAATATGCTCCTTTCTCTTCTTCGTTGTGGGGACGGTCTCCTTGGGCTTCACTTTGCCCTTTAGTACCACTTGACCCTTCTTCTTGGCCAATTTGGGGCACATGCTCTTATAATACCCATGTTCCCTACACTCAAAGCATATAATATGATTTTTATTCTTAATTGAAACATTTATACCTTCATGTGTAGGGATGACATCTTCTCCTTTTGATCCGAAGGTAGAGGCTTCCTTTTGATCCGATAATGATGCTCCTCCGACAGATTCAACTCGACTTGTGGAGGTGGAAGTTTCTTCATCCTCTTCTTCTCTTGACCCGGATGTGAAGACTTCTTCTTCTTAATCCGGTGTCACCGAAGGTTGCTCCCCCTCAATCCTAGAGGTGGAGGCTTCTTCATCTTCATCTTGTATATGAAACAAAGAGTATACTCCCTCTTTGCCCTTTTCATTGTACTCCTTTGAAGATGAGACTTCTTGGACCTCTTCTTTTGAAGTTGAGCATCTCTCAACTTCGGAGTCCTCTTGCTCTTGATCTTGCTCCAATGAGTCACCTTCTTTGGATTCTTCTTGAATTTGTACAGTGGAGGGGATCTCATGAATCTTTGCCAATTTGCTCCATAGCTCTTTGGCATCTTCAAACTCTCCAATTTGCTCCAAGATGTTGCTTGGCAATAAATTGACCAAAAGCTTGGTCACTTTGTCATTGGCCTCACATCTTTAGATTTGTTCTTGGCTCCACTTACTCCTCTTGAGAACTTTGCCCTTTGAATTTCTTGGAGCCTCGAAACCTTCAATGAGAGCAAACCATTGCTCTATCTCCACCATCAAGAAATTCTCGATCTTTGATCTCCAAAGATCGAAGCTTATCATGGTGAATGGTGGAGGCACCCTCGTGTCGAATCCGAGTCCATCTCGGAATTCCATTTGAAGTTGAGCTTCTTGTGATGAAATCTTCGACTTGTAGAATTGCTCCAACTTCTTCACTCTCTAGCTTTACCCCTTCCGGCGATGATTCCGGTGAAGAGTGGCCTCACTCTGATACCACTTGTTGGGACCGATTATGTAGCTAGAAGGGGGGGGTGAATAGCTCAGTTCGCTCGTCGTGCTCTTCATTGCTTGTGTAACGACCCAATTGTCCTCATTAGAAGTTCTGAAAGTTCTTAAAAATATTTAGAAATACTTTAAAAAAAATTCTAGAGATTTTTTAGAAATTTTTAAAGTATTTTTATGTAATTTTTGAAGTTCGTTTGGTATTTTTACCAAAAGAAACAAATTGCAAAAAATAAAGAAAATTAGCCGAGATTTGAACCTGCAACCTCCGGCCGAACCAAGACTTAAGCAAATCCGGCTGACCACGTGGTCAAGCAGGCGGTTCTGTTTAGAAAAGGTAGCAAAATTTATTTAAGATAGTTAACAAAATATTGGATTATAAAAGGGATAAGTTGATGTTGAATTTGTCTGTTTAGAAAAGGTAGCGAATTTATTTAAGATAGTTAACAGAATATTATAAAAGGGATAAGTTGATGTTGGATTTGTCTGTTTAGAAAAGGTAGTGAATTTATTTAAGATAGTTAACAGAATATTATAAAAGGGATAAGTTGATGTTGGATTTGTCTGTTTAGAAAAGGTAGCGAATTTATTTAAGGAGTTAACAGAAATATTAAGTTATAAAAAGGGATAAGTTGATGCTCTGTTTTCCCGTGACTTAAACCATTCTCTCCTTCTCTTCTGCGTACGATGGCGGAGCTCGGGCAGAAAACGAAAGGGAGTTAGGGCATCATCTCCGGCGGCCGGCCAAGGTCCTTGAAGCCCTTTTTGTTCGGTTGTGAGTCCAAGAAGCAAGGTATGTGGTTCTCACCTGCAGTACGAGTAGTTTCGGACCTTTGTTCTTCTTGAATTCGAAGCATGAGAAGCGCTTATAGTGCAGATTTTTAATTAAACTTATAGTGCAGATTTTTAATTAAGCTTATAGTGCAGATTTTTATATAGGCTTATAGTGCAGATTTTAATTAAGCTTGTAGTGCAAATTTTTAATTAAACCTATAGTGCAGATTTTAATTAAGCCTATAGAGCAGATTTTTAATTAAGCTTGTAGTGCAGATTTCTTAGAGCTTAAAATGCAGATTTCTTAGAGCTTAAAATGCAGATTTCTTAGAGCTTAAAATGCATATTTCTTTAGAGCAGATTTCTTTAGAGCTTGTAGTGCATATTTCTTAAGAGCTTATGGTGCAGATTTCTTTAAAGTTTATAATGCAGATTTTTGGTGGAACTTGTAGTGCAGATTTTTGGTGGAATTTATAGTACAGATTTTTAATTAAGCCTATAGTGCAGATTTTAATTAAGCTTATAATGCAGATTTTTATGTACAACTTATATTGCAGATTTTAATTAAGCGCTTATAGTGCAGATTTTTAATTAAGCCTATAGTGCAGATTTTAATTAAGCTTATAATGCAGATTTTTATGTAGAGCTTATATTGTAGATTTTAATTAAGCTTATAGTGCAGATTTTTAATTAAGCCTATAGTGCAGATTTTAATTAAACTTATAATGCAGATTTTTATGTAAACTTATAGCGCATATTTTAATTAAGCCTATAGTGCAGATTTTAATTAAGCTTATAGTGCAGATTTTTATGTAAGCTTATAGTGCAGATTTTAATTAAGCTTGTAGTGCAGATTTCTTAGAGCTTAAAATGCAGATTTCTTTAGAGCAGATTTCTTTAGAGCTTGTAGTGCAGATTTTTTAAGAGCTTATGGTGCAGATTTCTTTAAAGTTTACAGTGCAGATTTTTGGTGAAACTTATAATGTAATTTTTAAAAAAAAAAGATTATAGTGCAGTTTGGTTAAGTAATATAGTGCAGAATTTATGTTTGCATAGTATGCAGAAATAGTGTAGCATAGAATGCAGAATCTTGATTAGAATAGTATGCAGAATTTTGATTAGCATAGTATGCAGATTTTTGTTTATGCATTTCAAAGTTAGAAATTGTTTAAACATTTCAGTTTTTAAAGAAGCATTCTTTTATTAGAAGTATTAACAAGTATAAAAAAGATAAAGAAAAGAAAGAAAAAGGCCAAGGCCTTAAGTACATCCCAAAGTCAAGACTTTAGGGATTTTGGCACACAAGGTGCTCGTTAAAATGCCGAGACATTATATATTAGAAGTATTAAAAGATAACAAGTATTTTACTTTTATCAGTGGCACTGTGCTGGACTCTCAGTTGTCCTTGGGTTGGGCTCCCATAGTCGTCCCTAGGTTTAGATAACCTAGTAGTAACGGCACGGCCGACGGTCGACGGTCGACGACCCGAGGGTCGCCAAATGGGCCGCCAAATGGGTCGGATCGTTACAATAGTAAACCCTACTAGATTCGGGACCAGCTATCTCGGGTCTAGTTAGGGATGCGCGCATAGCAAGTACAGTTGTCGGGTCCAAGAAGAAAGTTGATTATTATTTTGAAGTATTAAAGTATAAGCTTTTAAACAAGTGAAATAAGATTCAGAAAGTGTTTAAAATTCAGCAAGTTTAGCTTTCTTATATACTGACATGTTGTTTAGATTTGCTTACATGTTTAGTATTTCAGTGTGCTATGTTTCGTTTGCTATTAGATGAGCATTCAGTTTCTAGATTTCTTTCAGCTTACATGTATACTCGAGTTTTGTGAGTTAGATAGCGCTTACTAAGCAATTTTGCTTATAGATGCATTTCCTCTTACTGCAGATAAAGGAAAGGAAAAGCTATAGTAAAGGAAGGCGACAAGGAGGTACGGATGGATGTATGATGCCTGGACTATAGAAGCCTTGGGATTTAACATAAGAATTTATTAACAAAGAGTTGAGTAGAATGTATTAGATGAGTCATTTAGTCTTCCACTGCTAGTTAATTGTATGTTTTGAGTTCTCCGAGAGTTTTAGGAATTTCTATCAACATGTGAACAAGGATAGTTAAGTAAAGTTAGTAGTCCAGTAGCGCTCCACCCTCACAGACTAGTAGCGAGGAGGGTGGGGTGTTACAGCTTGTTTCTTCAAAGATGTGCAGCGAAAATACAATAAACAAAACATACAACGCTAACACAAAGGATTTACTTGGTATCCACCTCACAAGAGGTGACTAATCCAAGGATCCACGCACTCACACACCCTCCACTATGAATAACACTCCTTTATGGTAACTACCAAAGGCGGAGAAGCCCTACAAGTTCACACTACAAGAAGAAAGGGAAAGGGAACAAAATACAAGCAAAAGCTTACAAGTTTGCACAAGAAAACCCTAACCCTAGATTTCTTCTTCTCGCTGTAGATCCGCCTCTTGACTTGGAAGAATCTCCAAGAACCCTCAAGATCTAGCGGTGAGAACTTTGTGGAGTTGCTGTGGAAGCGCTGAAATGATCGGGAGTGAACAGTGCAAGCTCTACCGAAGGAATCGAACGCCTGCAGCCAAATACGATGCCAACGGTCGGATCCCGATCGATTGGATTGCTCTCAATCAATCGGGGAGGCTTTGGATCGATCGGCTAATCGATCTAGAGCGCCTCTGTGCTCTCAGGAATTGCATGGATCGATCGGCTGATGGATCCAAGGCTTATCGTGCGAAGATCGCACTTCCCAATCGATCCACTGATCGATTGGGGGCTCTTGATCGATCAGCTGATCGATCCAGGGCTGTTCTGTGCGATCGCGCACTCGTCCCAATCGATCCACTGATCGATTGGGAGGAGTCTTGTCGCGAAAACTCGCCCAATCGATCGGCCGATCGATTGGGCATGAGCCAATCGATCGGCTGATCGATCCAGGTCATGATTTTCTCCCAAAATCAAGTCTAAAGACTCCTAAACCAACATCTGGTCAACTATGACCTATTGGTTCATCGTGCCTAGCATTCAGTCATCCTTGACCTGCTAGGACTCCCTCACTAAGTGTCCGGTCAATCCTTTTGACCCACTTGGACTTTTCTCCTTATGCCAAGTATCCAGTCAATCCCTTTGACCTACTTGGACTTTCCTCCTTGTGCCAAGTATCCAGTCAATCCCTTTGACCTACTTGGACTTTCCTCCTCGTGCCAAGTATCCGGTCAATCCCTTTGACCTACTTGGTCTTTCCAACACCAGATGTCCGATCAACCTTGATCCATCTAGATTTCCTCGTGTCAAGTATCCGGTCAATCCCTTTGACCTACTTGGACTTTCCATTGCCCGGCTTCACTCACTGGGACTTCCAACTGCCTGACTTCACTAACCAGGATTTTCTTCTACCTAGCTTCACTCACTAGGACTTCCAACTGTCTGACTTCACTCACCAGGACTTTCTTCTGCCTAGTTTCACTCACTAGGACTTCCAACTGCCTGACTTCACTCACCAGGACTTTCTTCTACCTAGCTTCACTCACTAGGACTTCCAACTGCCTAGCTTCACTCACTAGGTCTTTCACCTGGCTTCACTCACCAGGACTTCCCAAATGCCTGACTTCACTCACCAGGACTTTCAGTCAAGTATCCAGTCAACCTTGACCTACTTGACTCTTCTTCACAATCTTCCCACATGAACAATTGCACTTGCAATATAATCTTCATGTGTTATCTACATGTATTGTCAAACATTGAAACCCACACATCATGACTCGAGCTTGACTCAATTCAAGCTCAGTCAACACGGTCAACCTTGACCTAGGGAATATTGCACCAACAATCCCTTATTCCAAAAATACCTTTGACCTAAAACTAAAATTTTTCCCTTAATATCAAATATCAAAATATATTTATTTAATTTTTCTTTCATATCACTTTCTCTTTCCTTGTTCTCTCTCATCATATTTTTTCTCTGCTCATTTTATCACACACTTTCTCTCTCCTTAATCTCTTCTATCACACTCTCTTCCCTCTTTTTTTTCTCATCACACTTTCTTTCTCATCATACTTTCTCTCCCCTCAATCTCTCCCATCACACTCTATTTTCTCTTTTTTTCTCATCGCACTTTCTCTCTTATCATGTTTTCTCTCTCATCACATTTTCTCTCTCCTCAATCTCTCCCATTACACTCTCTTCATTTTTTCTCAACATTCTTTCTATCTCATCATTCTTTCTCTCTCATCATACTTTCTCTCTCTGCTCAATCTCTCTCATCACACTCGCTTCCTCTTTTTTCTCATCACATTTTCTCTCTCATCATACTTTCTCTCCTCAATCTCTCTCATCATACTTTCTCTCTCCTCAATCTCTCTCATCACACTCTCTCTTCTTTTTTTTCTCATTACACTTTCTCTCTCTTCATCCTCTCCCATCATACTTTCTCTCTCATCATATTTTCTCTCTCATCATGCTCTCTCCCATCACACTCTCTTTCCTCATTTTTTCTCATCACACTTTCCCTCTCTTTATTCTTTTTCCTTCACACTTTCTCTCTCATCATACTTTTTCTCTCATCATATTTTTCTCTCACATATAATTTTTTCTCTTATTTTCCTTTAAGGGTAAAAAAGAAAATTTTGATTTATTCCAATAGAAATATTCAACTAACCAAACATTACTTTTAAGAGTGATATCTATGCGCATACTCATTCCCATTCCACAAGACTATGATTCCCATTTCGATTCCTATTCATAAGAAAGAACCAAACACCCCCTAAGATCAAAAGCAGACACACAAGGAGATGAAGGTGTATGAAATGCTTCCTCGGAGAATTGTTGTTCAGATGAACTATCATTAGCATTTTGTTGTCGCGATTTCATGCATGCAATATTCATAGTGTTAGTGTCAAAATTTTCAATGTCTTTGAGAATATTCTAGACATGGTCAAAATTGAAACCCTTTGTGTATTTTGGGTCTTCTACAAATAACATTCTGGCAAGAGTTAATTGCAAGAAAATAATTGAACATCAGTTGAAGACAATGATATATATTAATAAATTTAGACTTTGATTTTAAAATTTAGATAGTTTAAAATAAATATGAGCATAGCAACTTACAATATCTTGTTCGAATGCTGCACTAGGTTTCAGATGTTCGATTTGTCGAATGCAACCTTTCATTTTGGATACTTCACTTAGCATAAGAAGTATTATTTTTTTGCAAAGATCTTGGCGGTCAACTATGATGCACAAAATTCAGATATGCATGAAACTCTTTCTCAACTCTTACCCAGAATTGATCTTTCGATTGGTTGATCCCAATGATTGGATTTTGTGAAATATGAGTATGAAGCTTGTCGAGGGGTTGCACTCATTTTAGTAGAAGAGAAACTCTGACAAAAATTGTTGACATAAAATGTGTTATACTAATATCTGGTAAGCCATTATATAGTGAAAAAATGTGAATATAAAATTATGCAAATTTTGATTCAGTGTTAGGTCACGTCACTTGCTCAACTTGTCCCAATGTTGTCATTGTTGTGTCATGTCATCTGTGTATATTTGTCCAAATGTGTTCATTGTTAGTTCACGTGTCACACCTCCAGAGGATTTCCTACCGAAAAATTTCGGCAGCATCTCTCCTATACAGGTGACAATCTGAGGCATACATACATACAAAATACATCAGCTATATACGGCTGGAATATATACACAACCACACAGTTATATAATCAGCCCACTTGGCTGGAACAGGAATAAACACAACCACGCAGTTATATATATATTAAACATCCCACACGGCTGAAAGTAAAACACAGCGAAAATCACAAATAACGATCACAAAATGACAATATAACCAACTGCGAGCCGGCTTGGCTTGACACATCATTACCAAACCAAATACAAGATATCACAAAACTAAACTCCATATAAAAGATACAAATACAAGAATAAGTACAAAACCAACAAAGCGTATAAAAGCACTAACAGTATGGGAAGCTCGGTGTGACATGGGACTGGCGGACAGGATCTCCAGGCGACTCCATAAATCCTTTACCTACTACCTGGTGAAATAACCAGTTTACGGGGTGGTGAGTATAAAGACTCAGCGGGTAATAGACAAATAGTCCATGAGTATAGTAAAGAACTAGAGATACAGAGGTATACAGTCTCATAGGGAAAATAGCAGATATTAAAGTGATATTAAATGCCCATACTTGAAACAATATCCTAGGCTAGTAAGGTCGGGAATAGTTCAGATCTGCTACAGTACTGCTCATAACTACAAGGGTATCATGTGAGGTATACTACCAATAAGTAAACCAGTGTCTAAACACATACCACAGATATATATCTCAACCTATGTAAGCATATCGGCATAAGCAAACAATAACAACATAAACTAGCAACAGCAGAATAAGTATGCAAGAACAACATTAGTAAGCAACAGCGATATAGGTATAATAACAACAACATATGAACGGATGGTCACCCCGCCCACCTCTCTGCACCACAACCCCTGTATGGTCGAGAGGCCGAATCGATGATAACTGTATGACACTCCAGCCGCCACTACTCTCGAGTGACCGAGTGGACAATTTGCATAGTAGCTATCTAGCTACGTAGCAATAGGGTCCCTACTGCTCACAACTCCAGCCGACACTATCCATGAGTGATCGAGTGCGGCACGACAGGATAGGCAGCATCTCCTCCAGCTACCACTACCCATGAGTGGTTGAGTGTGCAACGTGACCCGATGACTCACTCTCCCACAAGGAAGACGTGGTCGCCTGCATGCATACAATAACATAATGCGTAACATGCAGCAGTCATCATATATATATAAACAAAAAATAGGTATGCTACATGAAGCCAACATGCTCAATAAGTAACATAAATAAATAGCAGTCAAAGCAAGTAAGCATGGTATCTGGTATCTATATATCCAGTAACTAGTATCTAGTATCTGGTGTCTGGTATCTGCTATATTATGGATGACAACGAGAGACTGTATATATACAGAAATGAGTTTCTCAAAGATTGAGTGGATAAGTATCAATCACAGGAAAAATGCGAGTGGAGTCAAGATAAATACAGGAACTATCTGAAAATATATCTCATGTACTAAGATCAATGTACTAGAGAGATAAAGCAAGAAGTACCTGCCTTTAGATGTAGATCGTGTCAAACTAATCCCATGTTGAGACGCTCGTCCCGAACCCAAGTCCTGCGATCACAATATATTTTATTTAGCTAATTTCATATGAATCGAATAGCTAAATAAAATCCCCAACTTAATTAGGAAAATCCCCTAATAGAACAATTATTCACTAATCTCAAGTTAATGATTAACCTCAATTATTTCCTTTCGTTATTCAACTTAGGATTACTATATAATCATTTCTAATAAATCCAATGATTAAATCTAACCCAATGATTAGGTTATTTTGGATCTATTGACCCTAATCACACCATAAACCAACTAAACTAGGGTCTTCCCATTATAAATTAATCCCCCAATTAACCTTAACTATACAACAACTTAATTAGATTAGGTTTAAATCCAACAATTCACCTTCATCATGTCATAACCTAATTAAATTAGGATTTACAATCATGGCTTACTCCAAAACTTACCCAAATCTAAGGTAATCGCTGGTGGAATATGACCAAAGGGTTCACTGCTGCAACCAAATCATCGGAACAGTGGATCGCTAGCAATCTGTACCGACCAAAGCTACAATGATCAGCCAAGAATCAAATCTCTACACCCCAAGTCAAAACTGGAAATTAGATTGCCACAAAACTGGTACGAACCATACCTTACACTAACCCTGTATCGGAAGTCCGTCCACTCCAAGGATCAGCAGCCAATCTATGTCGGCGAGAAAGAGGAACCGAAATCGTGGACTTCCCTGATTCCAAGATCCGACGAAAAGGAAAAGGTAGTGGCAACGCGATGTTGCCCCCTCTCGACGACGGCAGTTGCAAGGTCTCCAGTCGGATCTTCACAAAACAAATAGACAGCCGAAGAATCACTAGGGCATTAGGCGCTGGCGATCGAGTGGGGAAGAGAATGGCCGACGATGACAAGTTGGAGGTAGGGCATGAAATAGGGAAGATCGGGAGAACTCCTGCTTAGAAAAGATACCGGCACGATCGGGATCCAAGAGAGGCAGTTAGAGCATGAATCGAGCACAGAGAAAGGACTACGATGGCTAGCCAGAGATGAAGGAGCAACATCGCTAGTGATCCGATGGCGTGTTGTGGTCGGGAGAGATCAACGTCGGCGACGTCGAGTAGAGATGCAAGGGGAGGAAGAAGAAGGATCGGGCGGAGAAATGAAAGAAAATGGGGAAAATAAAATTTATATACCTAGCTTTAATTAAATTCAACTTTAGGTTAAATTAATTAAACCTAAAGCTAATTCCTTAATCAATTCCCACTTAAATGGGGTTCCAAACATGCCTCCATCTAGCCCCACCGATTCATCCCTTCAAAATGAGTCATACGGACTCCATTTAAATCCCAAAAAATTTCTAAAAAATCTAATAAGATTATCTTTCAAATAACCTTATTATTTAATTATTATTTGGGTACCATATTTTACATCACGTCATCTGGATACACAAAAATGTGTGTTCAATGCCTGATCACGTTGCTTGTTAAACTTGTCTTGATATTGTCATTGTTGTGTCACGTCATCTGTGCATATTTGTTCAAATGTGTTCATTGTTAGGTCATGTCATCTGGACACACAAAAATGTGTGCTCAATGCTCGGTCACGTCGCTTGCTAAACTTGTCCCAATGTTATCATTGTTATGTCACGTCATCTATGCATATTTGTCCAAATGTGTTCATTGTTAGGTCATGCCATCTGGACAAATAAAAATGTGTGTTCAGTGTCTGGTCACGTCGCCTGCTCAACTTGTCCCGATGTTGTCATTATCGTGTCACATCATCTGTGCATATTTGTCCAAATGTGTTCATTGTTAGGTCACATCATCTGGACACACAAAAATGTGTGTTCAATGCCCAGTCACATCACCTGCTAAACTTGCCCCGATGTTGTCATTGTTGTGTCACGTCATATGTGCAAATTTGTCCAAATGTGTTCATTATTTGGTCACGTCATCTGGATAAATAAAATGTGTATTCAGTGCCTGGTCACGTCGCCTGCTCAACTTGTCTCAATGTTATCATTGTTGTGTCACGTCATCTGTGTAATTTTGTCCAAATGTATTCATTGTTAGGTCATGTCATCTGGACACATAAAAATGTGTGTTCAGTGATCGGTCATGTCACCTGCTAAACTTGTCCCGATGTTGTCATTGTCGTGTCACGTCATCTGTGTAAATTTGTCCAAATGTGTTCATTGTTATGTCACGTCATCTAGACAAATAAAAATGTGTGTTCAATGCCCGATCATGTTGTCTGCTCGACTTGTCTCAATGTTGTCATTGTTGTGTCACGTTATATGTGCAATTGTGTCTAAATGTGTTTATAACATACATTATAAATACATGCCTCATAAGCAACATGTACCTCATCCATTCAATTATCTCAGAAAATGGATAACAACATTGAAGGTTCATCAAATTTATTAACTTCAAGCTCTGATAATGATAACTATGTGGAAAGTTTTGGTGAAAGGCAACAACTGATCGCTAAGGTGATTTCTACCCATAATCAAATTATCTTGAATTATCTCAATGAAGGAAGCAACAAAAGCATGCATCTAGGCTCAATTCCTGGTCATAACATGATTAATCGTAATCGTGAAGCTGCTGATCGTAATCTATTCAATGATTATTTCACCGAAAATGCATTGTATAATGATGCAATGTTTCGAAGAAGATTCTGAATGAGACAGAATTTATTTATGCGTATCTGTGATGCTGTTAGTAATCATGACAACGTTTTTATACAGAGAAGAGATGAGCTTGGAAGACTTGGTTTGTCAAGCTTGCAAAAATAACAACTTTATTTTGGATATTGGCGTACGGTGTACCAGCAGATGCTACTGATGAGTACATTAAAATAGGGGAATCAACTGCTATTGAAAGTGTGAAACAATTTTGTCGTGCTGTTGTTGAAGTTTTTGGAGGGCAGTACCTACGATCTCCAAACGCTCACGATGTTGCTAGGCTACTTCATATTGGTGAGCAATGAGGTTTTCCAGGTATGTTAGGTAGCCTAGATTGCATGCATTGGAGATGGAAAAAATGTCCAACAACATGGGCAGGACAATATTCTGGTCGTAGTGGAAAGCCAACAATTATTCTAAAAGCTGTAGCTGATTATGATCTGTGGATTTGGCATGCATATTTTGGGTTGCTAGGATCGAACAATGATATTAATGTACTTGAGTCTTCTAATCTTTTTGCTAATCTTGCTATATGTATTACTATTCCTGCTCGTTATGTCATTCAAGGAAAAGAGTACAATATGGGTTACTATTTAGTTGATGGTATATATCCAAAATGGTTAACACTTGTTCAAATGATTCATGCTCCACAAGGTCGAAAGAATAAATTATTTGCAATGAAGCAAGAAGCGTGTAGAAAGGATGTTGAGTGAGCATTTGGCGTGCTCCAATCACGCTTTGTAATTATTGCAGAACTTTCACGTTTTTGGCAAAAAATATTTTACATGATATACGGACATCATGTATTATTATGCATAATATGATAATTGAATATGAACGTGATTTAAATGCACCAATCGTGGAACACTTTGCGGTGCTGACTCCAGATGTTGAGCCCACAGTAGATGATAGTACTCGATTTGAAGAGTTTCTAGCTTGATACAAACAAATCAAAGACAAAGAAGCTCATATTGCCCTTTGAAATACATGAATTAAGCATTTATGGGAACAATATAGTAATTGAGGTTAAAGTCTTGTAATATTGTATTTTTAATTAAGTATCATTGTTTGTTTTAAATAAAAAATAATAAAATATTTTATCCTAATTGTGTGTGATTTTATAATATTTTTAAAATATATTTATGCTTGAGTAATTATATAATAAAATTAAAAATAAAAACTATATATATATATATTAGTTGGATACTGAATTTAAAATAATTTAAAATATCAAATATTAATGAAGGATTAAATTTAAATATAATAATTATCATATAAAAACTTAATAAGAATAATAGAATATTTTAAAGAATATTTCTTTTTGGTGTGATATGGTGTGGATGAGTTAGAGTTGAAATAGTGTTTGGTGCTGAAATTGTACCATTTTAGTGTGAAATTTACACCAAATTTAGTGTTATGGGTTGAAGATGGTATGATGAAGGAAAAGGGAGCTCTCAAAATTTTTGAGGCGACGCTTCTTGCTTTTTATTTTTATTTTTTAATTAATATAAAATTTTCAATTTTAATTTAAAAAATCAATCAATTTTTTATTTAAATCTTTTATTTGATATAATGTAATGTAATTTATTTTTTAATTGTTAATATTATTGTGATAATTTATGAATTTAAAATTTATTTATACATAAGATAAATATAATGAAAATGTGAAATTTATAAAGGAGTGGTTTAGAGATTTTTTGATAATGGAGAAATATGTAGAAATTTTTTACTTTTGATGTGGTATTGATGTGACATCAAGGGAGCTCTTGAAAAACTCTCATGATTGTAAATGCCCTAAGGACATCCACATTCGGAGCTCCCAAGATCAACGTAGCAAAGGGGAGAGAGCTCCCTCCCATATACTCCTTCGTTCTTCTCAAGGAGCGGCTTCGTGTTTATGGAGCCACTCCTTCAAATTTGTTTTATTAATTTTTTTTTAAAGAATTGTTTTACTTAAAAATTCTCATCATATATAATTTTTTTTTACTAAAAAAACATGCTGTTTTTTTTATTTTTTATTAAAAACATATTGTTTTTAATTAAAATTTTTTAATTAATAATGTAAAATATGAGGGAGATATGAGAAATATTAATAATGAAAAAGTGTGTATCCATGCAGGAGTTGTTAAGAGATTTTTTTGCATAGTGGAGATATGTGTTAGATTTTTTTACCTTTGACGTGACGCGAATGTGACAACGAGGGAACTATCTAAGAGCTCCCACAATTGTGGATACTCTAACCTCGCGATCTGTTGTCCGTCGATCTGTCAAAATGGAAACTAAGTGGGCACTTAGTTTGTGGAAGAGAATGGGAATGTGAATGCTTGAAAATACTAAGGGGTACTTTTTCAATCTGAACAGTATTTTTTCCCATTCCCCCCATTTTGCTCGGTAATGGCACATTCCTATATTTGGGGGATTGAATCTGTGGGACCCACCACCAATCCCCCAAACTAAACACCAACTTTCAATCCCTTTCCTATTCCCCACTCTTATTCCATCCAACTAAGCACCTCCTAAGTAAAATCTTATGTTGGAAAAGTATTTTTTTATAGGAGGTTTGATTCAAATTTTCTAGGGAATCTGCATCAACAAATCGACCTCCTTCATAGTTTTGGTAATCTAGTACTTAGTCATTTCATTTTGAAGCATTCTCATTTTGCACCCCTCCTAATACAATAACTCAAGTTTGCAAATTATTCACTTTGGAACATCATTTCATTCATGTAGTCATACTTTTCACATGCGTAACACTCCTCATATTTCTTCTATCACTAAGAATGTACTTTTTGTACGTCAATTTACTTTTAATAATAATGTGTTTTTGAATCTCATCCTCATCATTGTCTTATGAAGGTCCCACGATAGGAACTATTCTATTCCAAGGAGACATTAAAAATAATCTTTATCATCTTCAACCCACCTCTCTCAAAGCCTTTATTTGAGAACATATGGATAAATTCTCTTAGCATGCATGTTTTAGTCATTCGTTTCTATGTCTTGTTCAAAATATTATTAATCGCTTTGGTTTACCAACTTTTTTAGTCTTATCATCTCATTTATGTGAGACTTGTATGAAAGTAACATCTTATAAGCTACCTTTTGTGTCATCTACTTACACCTCTAGTTTTCTTTTGAAAACTATCTCCTATTCCATCTAATTAGGATTTTCTTTATTATGTTATTTTTATTGATAGCTTTAGCAAGTTCATTTGTTTTTTTTTTATGAAAAGAAAGTTTGATTTCTTTGATATTTTTTTAATCATTTTTAAAAACACGTTGAGCGTTACTTTTATCGTAAAAATATTCTCTCTTCATTTTGATTGAGGAGGTGAGTATCAAATGCTTCATCATCATCTTACCTCTTCTAGCATCCTTTATCGAGTCTTTTATCACCGAGTGGTATACTAGAATCCTGTATATTGTTCCATCAGACCATATTGAAAGTACAAGGGGAATGGTATATTGGGTCTTGCTCCATCTCCACTATTCTTGCAATTTTAAAATAATTTTTAATTAGTTTTAAAATAGTTTTTAATTAAGTTTTAAAATAATTAAGTTTTAAAATAGTTTTTAATTAAGTTTTAAAATAGTTTTAAATTAAGTTTTAAAATAATTTTAAATTAAGTTTTAAAATAGTTTTTAATAAATTTTAAAATCAGTTTTAATTAGGGAGAAAAGTTAAAAAAAATTATAAATTTGAAAAGTTAACTTTTTAATCTTTTCCTTTAAGCTCTCCATAAAAGTAGCACTTTACTTTTCTTTTTTTTTTTAAAAAAATATATATTTAGCTTTTAAAGAGTTTCTTAGAATAACTTATTAGATATTTTGCTTTGAAAATAATGTCTTTGAATAATACTTAGCTAAATACTTAACTTTGAAAAGGATGATTTTGAAAATACTTAGATTTGAAAAGATTTTCTTGTTAAAAATGCTTAGCTAAATAGTTAGCTTTGAAAAGTTTTTTTTTAAAAGAATTTTCATATAAACTTTTGAAGAAGTATTTGCTTCTTTTTTATATTTTTTTCCATGACACCTTGAACTAAAAAAAAAACATACGCTCCAATTCAACAACCAATAATTGAATTGAATAGTGAAAATAGTAGTACTAGTAATAATACATGCCATATGTATTTTCAATTATTCAAACTTGTTAATAAGGAATTGTGCTAGCTAAAATGGAGGAGCAAGGTTGCCTCTCAAATGATTAGGGTAAAATTAACCTTGATTCGAGTGATTTGTTTTGTCATATGCTTAATTCGAGCGAAATTAATTTTGATTATCGACAACACAACCACTCCCATTTAATATGAATTTTATTATAATGGAGGAGACTTTTGTAGTAATTAATTTCAAATCAAGTCTCTTTCAATTAGAATGCTTAAATTTTAATTGATAAATTAAAGGGAAACAATTCTGATAGTTAGATCCGATGACTAATCAATACCATATACAGTGAATTTGTATGCAATGTTTCTTCGTATTGTTTTATTTTTTCTCATTAATTAATACATAAATTTACCTTCTCCTCCTTTTTCAAAAATATTTATTATCTCTCACATAAGTTTAATAAAAACATTTTAACTATATTATAAATTATTTTATATAAATCAACTTTAATTTAACTCTAATTTTACGGATCATGATTATAATACTATATATGAAGGTCCAATTTATCAAATAGTTAAAATTTTCAGTTGTCTTGGGGAGCAAATCTTGTAGGTAAATCTTTTAGGATAAGGAAAGTATTGGAGGATGGTGTGAGTGTAAATTATTTAATTAAGTTTGTGACGCTTACTACGAGCAAAAATCCAAAATCTTATGTCGTGGTCCAGCTATTTAATTAAAAAATGAATGATAAATATTTAAAATTTTGTTGCTTTTGATTGCGATCTTTTAATATCAATTTACTGTTGGAGTTCATTGTAATCAATGAATTGAAATACCGTTTAATCCCAATGAACTATAATAAATTGTGAGCCCATGTATATATAGATCAAAGAATATTCCTCTAACCCAACAAGATAGTGAATTGAACAAACAAAAAGTTTAGCGCTCGACTGAGAATTTAACTGGTTGTTGATTAATCGATTGATAAGTTTGAGCAGTCGACTGATGACATGTATAGTAGCGAATAGAAAGTTTTTGAGTCAACTATTAGAGTAATCGAGTGAAAGTGATGATTAATCAACTTATAAGAGAAAATTAGCCCCGACTTGAAGGCTATAAAAAAAGAGTTTTAAGGAGATTTTTGTTGGTACAATCAACATTAATAATTAATCTTATGTTTTAATGTATAACAAAATGATAAAGTTAAAATATGTATTATCTAATGTATTTATCAAGTGTACAGACAGAAAGACTGACAAAAAATCAGGTTGAAATCTAGTTAGGTTAGGAGAACCTGATAATTGACAGGAAACTTAGATAGGTCAGAGAGGACCTAATATCTAGTAGGACTAGACAACTTGTTAAGATCCAGAGGGGCATATGACAGGAAGACTTGATGGGTCAGACGTCAAGTCAAGAAGGTTTGCAAATGTTAAATGGTGGTAAATAACTAGAGAAGAGATCCAGTGATGATGAGTCTTAGTGGGACTATAAGTGTTGGTCCAACTTAGATCGATCCATTTTGAAAATCAAAGTTGAAACCAAGACTAGATTATGATTGTATTAGATAGGATCTAATTCACAATTATATTATCTATGCTAACTCTATTTTATAATTATTTTCTTTTAATTTGAACAAACATATTTTACAAGAGTTGATAACTCAGATTTTGACACAATATTTTTATCATTCTTTTAGATGTTTTAATTCATTCGTACATTAATTCCTATATTTATCACGTTTTACAAGTATGGATTGGTTTTTCCACTTTGATGCAAATATCTTTTAATTTAATATCCTTAGCACTAATATGATAGTTACTATATTGTGTAGGGAATCAAGGATTTAAGGGAGCGCCTATGTATTCAACCCAATTCTCCATCCTGTGGCCAGATTTGTTATTGCAATGGAACTATAAAAATTCCAAATTCCAACCAACAGGAGCATCTTTTCAATTCCAGAAGCCCTAGCAGTCGCTTCTATCTTCCTCCACGCCACTATCTTCCTCAGATTCAAGGAAGAACCACATCACCAAGGCATTCTGGCAAGCATCTTTCATCACGCCAACATCCACCTTCTCCCACAGATTCGACAAGTTTCGTATCTAACGATGACGTGCATCTATGTTTAACTAGATCTGAGTGACTTGGATATCCACTTGGGTTCCAAATTTCGGGACCTAGTACATTTTAATCCTAGCATCCACTTCCAGAGTTTCAATCGAGACCTCGATAGACTCTTACCGCTGTGTCTGGTCCATCTTCGGACAAATTTTGGGTTGAACTGGTCACTTTTATTTTGCTTTAATTTCCTTTGTGTTAGCATGATTACATTGTTAATTCTCCTCACGTTTGATTTTATGGTTAATGCATGGACTAGTAGCTTAGTTTAGTTTTTGCACTTAAGTTATTTGATGAAATGCTCATTTAGACCAGTAACTACTTCGTGAGTTTTTTTTTTCTTTTCTCTCCTTAGTTTTTCCTTCTAGTTGTTGACTTAGTTGATTCCCGAATATGTATGTTTTAATTATTTGGTAACAGAAAAGTGAACAAAACCCCAACTTAATATAATATCATTCTTCTCTAGAGTTAATTTCCACCATGTTTTCTCTGGAAAACGATCTGGTTTCCTCTTCTATACTGTTTAATTTACATAAGGGATTATCAAAAATTAAATCGGTACTACGGTGTGAGCCTCACAACGACATATCATTACTCGTTACAATTCACATTGGTATCAAGAGCTTAGAGCAAAATTTAAGCTCGGATGAATAATGCTCGAGATGCCTCAACTAAATGGAGGCGCCCTAAGTAAGGAACCGGAGGCACCTCGAATGGATGGAGACACCCACGATTAGATAAATTTCAAGAATAAAATTTCAGTACAGGAGGTGTAATGTTTTAATGGAGTCACCTCAGGTTGAGACATTGGAGGCGCCCTCAGACAATTAGATGCGCCAATAGAAGGATAAAGTCGAAAGACTTGGGATCGAATAAGTGTTAATGGAGGCACCTCAAATGAACCGAGGTGCCCCCAATGCACTATATAAGAATTCCATGGTCAACACTCAAGATATAACTTTCTAACAAGTTTCTTTGATCATTCTGCTGCACCGTCACTTTGCTACTGCTCTTGTCATGTCTCGAGGGTATAATTGTTCATCAAACTAGATGGTACTCCCTAGTGATAATATAGAAAATATGATATCAAACTCAGATCAAGCAAAATAAACATCGATGCAATATAAAAACTTGATAACTTTTTAAATACCAATGCATGTATATATGCATGTTCATGTAATCATACTAAACTAAATAGTTAAACTATTATAACAAAACTCAAAGATTCGACTAAAATATACAATCATAATCAAAGGCAGTAGAAAAATAAATCAAACGACTTGAAAAGAGAATCCAAACAAGTGGGATTGGTACCCAGGATCTCTAACCGACACACACATCACATATCTGCTACCTTGGAAGGTCAAAAAAGCAAAGGGTAGTGAGTATAAAATACTCAGTAGGTATAAGAAAGATAGTGCATGATACTACATATAAGGAGATCAAAGGAAACAATCTCAGTTAATAATACTTAATACAAAAGTAAGAGCATAGACATAAAATTATCTTCTAATTAAACCATAAACAACGACATAAACCCTTACTAACTTGCTCCACCAAGTTTAACCAATAAATTAAGAGTATATATACTACAACCAAAAATCACCTACATAAAACAAACACATAACAAATGGATAATGAATATATATCAAGTACTGACTACGCGCAAACTCATACTACCACTATTTGGTCTAGTGGGCAGTCAGGGTCATAAACTCATGCTACCACTATCTGCTCTAGTGAGTAGACAGGATAAGATAACTATCTAACTCCCCAGCTACTGACTACGGGTGATAACATATGCTGCCACAATCTGGTCCAATGGATAGTCATAGCACATAAATATCATTGTTTGTAGGTGACAATACACACTATCAGTACCTGGTCTAGTGCGCAGACAAGACATGTAGCTATCTAGTTATGGACTATAGTGTTAGGACCAAAAGTAGCTAGAGGGGGGGGGGGGTGAATAGCTCGTCGCGTTCGCTCGGTGCTCGGCGTTGCTTGTTTCTTCAAGAAAATGCAGCGGAAAATACAGAAACAAATACAACAACGCTAACACGGTTGGTTTACTTGGTATCCACCTCACAAGAGGTGACTAGTCCAAGGATCCACACCACGCACGCACCCTCCACTAAATAAAACTCTCCTTTGTGGTAACTACCAAGGGCGGAGAAGCCCTACAATACTCAATACAAGAAGAGAGGGAAAGGATACAAGAAATACAAGCTTACAAGCTTATAATGAGTACAAAACCCTAACCCTAGCTTCTCTTCTTGGCTTTGATCCGCCTCTTGACTTGGAGAGCTTCCAAGATCCTTCAAGAACTGGCGATCTGAGCTTTGTGAGCGCTGTGGAGGAGTTGGCGAGAGCTCTGGAGTGAATCGGAGAAGTTGTGCCGCAGCCATCGAACGCCTGCAGCTATAAACGACGCCAACGATCGGATCCCGATCGATTCGAATGTTCCCAATCGATCGGGGAGGCTTTGGATCGATCCACGGATCGATCCAGCGCCTCTCTAGCTGCCGATCGATCCACGGATCGATCCAGCGCTTATCGCTCGAAACAGCGTCCCAATCGATCCATCGATCGATTGACCTCGATCGATCCACGGATCGATCCGACCCTGATCAGACAGTCCGATCGATCCACCGATCGATTGGAGCCCGGATCGATCCATCGATCGATCCAAAGACTTGGTTTTGTCCAAAACCAAGTCCTAAACCTCCCAAACCAACATCCGGTCAACCTTGACCTGTTGGTATGTCATGCCCAGCATCTAGTCACTCCCTTGACCGCTAGGACTCCCTTACCAAGTGTCCGGTCAATCCCTTTGACCCACTTGACTTTTCTCTCACAAGTATCCGGTCAATCCCTTGACCTACTTGGACTTTTCTTTCATGCCAAGTATCCAACAATCCTTTGACCTACTTGGATTTCCCAACACCATATGTCCGATCATCCTTGATCCATCTGGATTTTCCTTGCCCGGCTTCACTCACGTGACTTTCACCTAGCTTCACTCACTAGGGTTTTCATCGCCTAGCTTCACTCACTAGGACTTTCACCGGCTTCACTCACCAGATTTCCATCCGCCTAGCTTCACTCACTAGGACTTCCTTCCGCCTGGCTTCACCGGACTTTCACTTGGCTTCACTCACCAGACTTTCATTTTGCCTAACATCCCGGTTAGGACTTCCCAAGTATTATCCAACAACCTTGACCTACTTGACTCTTCTTCAATCAATATCTTATTGTCAAACATCTAAACCCAAACCAAGACTCACTGGTTACCAGTCAACCTTGACCCGAGGGATATTGCACCAACAATCTCCCCTTTTGATGTTTGACAATACCACAATAACACTTACAATCCCATATGTAAGTTAGGCTAATTCCATAGCCTCCTTCTTCATGCCACTAGGTAATGAAAGCATAAATTAAGCTCTTCATTCTCCCCAAGAGGGCAAACTCCCTCTAGGTAATGAAAGCCTAACTTACTCCCTTTCACGAGTCCTTTCATTCTCCCCATGACCTTCCCATAGGTAATGAAGGACTAAGCTTAACCATACATTCTCCCCCTATTGGCACACATCAACCCATCGTTGGACACACATCAACCTATGCTCCAATTCTGGGCACACTTCAACAAATCCATTTGTTGAAGACTCTTACCCTGAAGAGTTGCTCATCGTTGTTCACAACATCACTCGTTGTGATCAACACGATAATGAAGGTCCCATACCCTTCATTTATCCTTAACGTCTCCCTCAATGTAGACAACTACTCAACCTTGAGCATTATCTACCACTTGAATGTCCACTTGAAATAATGAGGATATCCACTCCCCATTTCTCCCCATTTCAAGTTTAAATGCTCAACCTTGAGCAAGTTCACAACAGAAGGTTAACCACCTTCCAAGGTTCATGAAAAATAATTTTCATGTCTTTAAAGAGTCTCTCCCCCTAAAGACATGGTGGTAACTTCTGTCATTGCACCAACAATGACTTGGAATCCCTAAACCTTTAGGAAACCCAAATTTAGAAGTTTTGAGGTTCAAATATTCAAAATTTGAAACAACCTCAACCTAAACTTCTACTTAGTCTTCGTTAACCAATCCATCCTTGTTTTCAACATGAAAACACCCTTTGTATGTATACAAATGTATTTAAGGGGTTTGGAATGGTTACCTAGACTCAAAGAGGTTCAAAGATGCTGAAATCAGGCCTTCCCAGCCAAAATCAGCAACTTGGATCGATTGGAGTTGGGTTCCAATCGATTGAACCTTTCTGAATCGATCCACGGATCGATTCAGACTCCCTGGATCGATCGGCTGATCGATCCAGCAAGCTTCTGCTCGCGGGAATTGCCGTTTGAATCGATCCATGGATCGATTCGGGCACTCCAATCGATCCATGGATCGATCAAAGCTCTGATAGTTGCTGAAATTCCATTTCAGTCAACTTCAGAAACCCCTAGAAAATTCTACAAAAATCCAAAAATCATGAAATTTCGTGTAGACATTATTTAGGGCATACTCAATCATGGAAAAATAGCTTTCTATGAAAATACATCATATTTTCAAAGATTGACACAAACTTGAAAACTTGCAAAAACTTTAGTGTTTTTCTTCAAGTTTGTGTCTAACTATTCAATGATGATTACTATCAAAAGATAGCCTTCACCAAGGTTTTCCAAAATCATTTTGAAAACATTTTCAAAACCAATATCCCATCATGTTCCTTGGGCATAATGCACATGACTTGTACATTAGCTTTCCCAATGATGGGAAAACACATAACTATGTGTTTTGATGAACCTAAAACTCAAAAGAATGCACTAAATCAACATCTTGAGTTTTGTTCATCATCCTAACATCTCACTTGTATATAATATGTACTAAAACACATACAAGTTACCTTATAGTCTTTGTGAGATGTAGATTTTGGTTTTTGCCCTAATCTAGGGATCATGCATATTTATCTAGGCATTTTAGAAATGTTAGACATCCACCTAGGATGTCACTTGTCAATAAGTGTCGTTAAATGCCATTTGTCCTTAATTACAAGGAATTAAACTTAATGCATGATTATGTTATAGCATACATCAAAAGAAAATAATTTTCAAAAGAAAATATCCTATTGCTACATGATGTATGAATGTTATGACATGGTATTTTTGGATTTTTCATAATAAAACATGAATGCAACAATAGACATGATGTCATGGCATATGATGGGCAAACAATCATGGCAAGGTTTAGCATAAATAAAATATACCTAGATTAACTATCTAAGTATCCTTAAAGTCTTAGCTAAACTTACACCTTAAACCTAGATTGCCCTAAAGTGCTTCAAGAGAGTGCCAAAACCTAGATTGGCATTTCTAATTTCCTCAAGAGTAGCACTTTTAAATTAAGGCTTAGTTTGCCTTTAATTTCCTAAGAACATACCAAAATCCCAACTTGGTAGTTCTTGTGTTTTCTCAAATTTGTGCCACTTTAAAATAAAATCAATACTTCTCCAATTTGGCACATTTTACTCTTTCAAGGAGTAATCAATAATTCCATTTCATTTTCAAAGGTTAACAAAAACCTTGAAAAAGCTCCTTGAGTGTCAATTTCCTCAAAGTTGGGTTAACTACCCTTCTAATCGGAGTTGACACTCTCTAACCCATCTATGGGTAGAGAAGATGCTCCTAGGAACCCAACACCTATTGGTGCTCCTTGGATGCTCTAGGTACTCACTAGGAATAACTTCCCTAGATACCTTTCTAGTGACCTTGTTGGGCTTCTTAGAAGCCTTGGTCACATTTTCTAGGTCAACTCTAGGGATAGCCTCCCTTGTGACCTTGTTTGTGACTTTCTTAGACTTCTTAGAAGTCTTAGTCACATTTGTTGCAAAAATACTCTTAGGGATGACTTCCCTAGTATTTTTGGCTTGACCACTAGACCTAGGGTTTGTTCCATAACTATATGGAACTCTATGGTAAGAGGGCACATCCTTCTTAGCCTTTGGTTTGTATCCCAAACCTCTATGGTCATTGGATGGCTTTTGTGCCCCTAAACCTAGGTTATGCTCATTTTGCCCTAATAGGATATTTTCCATCCTTTTTAGGGTCTTTTCCATTTTATCAAGCCTTGATCTCAAGACTTGATTTTCTATCACTAAGTCCTTAGTTTTTGACCCATGAGCATTTTTATTCTTGGGCTTGTATCTATTATCCTTAGTGTTCTTGCCTAGGTTTTTACCTACATTCCTAGCCTTAGGGATAGTAGTTTTGGCATGTAGGGTCACATGCTTTTCCTTAAAGCCCTCATGCTTCCTATTCTTATGGTAAATCGCATTAAGATGATAAAAATTTGACCTAGCATGCTTTTTACCATTTTGCAAGGGAATAGGCTCAATGAATGTTACCTTCTTCTTTACCTTGGAGGCTCCCCCTTGACTAGTGCCTCCTTGAGCCTTGACCATCTTCTTCCCCTTGGGGCATTGACTTCGGTAATGCCCTTTTTGTTGACACAAGAAGCACACAATGTGCTCCTTGCTCTTCTTTGTCCCGGGGGTGGTCTCCTTGAGCTTCTCCTTGCCCTTTTGTGCCATTTGACCCTTCTTCTTGGCCAAGTTGGGACACTTGCTCTTATAGTGCCCATGTTCCCTACACTCAAAACATATTATATGATTTTTATTATTAATTGAAATATTTATACCTTTGCTTGCAGGGGTGGCATCTTTTTCTTTGGATCCGGAGGTAGAAGCTTCCTCTTGATCGGACCTTGATTCTCCTCCATTTGATTTTTCTTGACTTGTGGAGGTAGAAGCTTCTTCCTCCTCTTCTTCTCTTGACCCGGATGTAGAAGCTTCTTCTTCTTCTTGATCCGGTGTCACCAAGGATTGCTCCCCCTCAATCCTAGAGGTGGAGGCTTCATCATCTTGAATGTGAAACAAGGAGTATGCTCCCTCCTTGTTCCCTTCGGTGCATTCCCTTGAGGATGAAGCTTCTTGGATTTCCTCTTCTTCGGAGGTTGAGTATCTCTCAACCTCGGAGTCCTCCTCTTGGTCTTGATCCAATGAGTCGCCCTCTTTGGATTCTTCTTGATTTGATACAGTGGAGGGGATCTCATGAATTCTTGCCAATTTGCTCCAAAGCTCCTTGGCATCTTCAAACTCTCCAATTTGTTCCAAGATGTTGCTTGGCAATAAATTGACCAAAAGCTTGGTCACTTTGTCATTGGCCTCACATCTTTGGATTTGGTCTTTGCTCCACTTGCTCCTTTTGAGTACTTTGCCCTTGGAATTTGTGGGAGCTTCAAAACCTTCCATGAGAGCAAACCATTGCTCTATCTCCATCATAAGAAAATTTTCGATTCTTGATTTCCAAGAATCGAAGCTTGTAGATGAATATGGTGGAGCCACCCTTGTGTCAAATTCAAGTCCATCTTGGAATTGCATCTTGAAGTTGAGCTTCTTGAATTTTTTGACTTTGATGAATTTGCTCCAACTTCTTCACCCTCTAGTTTTTCTTGTTATGCTTGACCCTTCCGGCGATGATTCCGGTGAAGAGCGGCCTTGCTCTGATACCACTTGTTAGGACCAAAAGTAGCTAGAGGGGGGGGGGGGGGGGAATAGCTCGTCGCGTTCGCTCGGTGCTCGGCGTTGCTTGTTTCTTCAAGAAAATGCAGCGGAAAATACAGAAACAAATACAACAACGCTAACACGGTTGGTTTACTTGGTATCCACCTCACAAGAGGTGACTAGTCCAAGGATCCACACCACGCACGCACCCTCCACTAAATAAAACTCTCCTTTGTGGTAACTACCAAGGGCGGAGAAGCCCTATAATACTCAATACAAGAAGAGAGGGAAAGGATACAAGAAATACAAGCTTACAATGAGTACAAAACCCTAACCCTAGCTTCTCTTCTTGGCTTTGATCCGCCTCTTGACTTGGAGAGCTTCCAAGATCCTTCAAGAACTGGCGATCTGAGCTTTGTGAGCGCTGTGGAGGAGTTGGCGAGAGCTCTGGAGTGAATCGGAGAAGTTGTGCCGCAGCCATCGCCGCAGCTATAAACGACGCCAACGGTCGGATCCCGATCGATTCAATGTTCCCAATCGATGAGGCTTTTGATCGATCCACGGATCGATCCAGCGCCTATCGAACTCACCGGATCGATCCACGGATCGATCCAGCGCTTATCGCTCGCAGCGTCCCAATCGATCCATCGATCGATTGAGACCTCTGGATCGATCCACGGATCGATCCGTAGGCTCGATCTTGACTGGATCGATCCACCGTCGATCAGAGCTCGGATCGATCCATCGATCGATCCAAAGACTTGGTTTTGTCCAAAACCAAGTCCTAAACCTCCCAAACCAACATCCGGTCAACCTTGACTGTTGGTATGTCATGCCTAGCATCTAGTCACTCCCTTGACCCGCTAGGACTCCCTTACCAAGTGTCCGGTCAATCCCTTTGACCCACTTGGACTTTTCTCTGTGCCAAGTATCCGGTCAATCCCTTTGACCTACTTGGACTTTTCTTTCATGCCAAGTATCCAGTCAATCCTTTGACCTACTTGGACTTCCCAGCACCAGATGTCCGATCATCCTTGATCCATCTGGATTTTCCCTTGCCTAGCTTCACTCACCAGGACTTTCACCTAGCTTCACTCACTAGGGTTTTCATCTGCCTAGCTTCACTCACTAGGACTTTCACCTGGCTTCACTCACCAGGATTTCCATCTGCCTAGCTTCACTCACTAGGACTTCCTTCTGCCTGGCTTCACTCACCAGGACTTCCTTCTGCCTGGCTTCACTCACCAGGACTTTCATTTTGCCTAACATCCCAGTTAGGACTTCCCAGTCAAGTATCCAGTCAACCTTGACCTACTTGACTCTTCTTCAATCAATATCTTATTGTCAAACATCTAAACCCAAACCAAGACTCAGCTTGGTTACCCAGGTCAACCTTGACCTGAGGGATATTGCACCAACATATAGGTGACAACACGTTACCACGGATGGTCCCATGGGTAGTCACTGATCACTGATGATTCTCTTAACCATGAATGGGAGACAATGATCAACAAGATACACCAATGGTCGTTGATGACTCTCTCAACCACGAATTGGAGATAATGGCCTGTGCAGAGAAGAGAAAGACACTGGTCGTGCCAATTGGCGCGGCCGTGCAAGAGGACCAGCGGAGAAAGAGACTCAGGCCGTGCCAATTGGCATGGACGTGTGATCAAAGTACAGAAGAAAAAGGCGCAGGCCGTGCCAACCGGCACGACCGTGCGACTTTGGCCGAAGGGAGAAAAGAGGAGGTCGTGCCAATTGGTACGACCGTGCAAAACCCCACCTAACCCGTCCGTGTCTATAAGACACGGCCGTGCCCCTACCCGTGTGCGCCGTCTACTCCTCCAAAAGCCCTAATTTCCATCTCCTTCTCTCCCAAAAGTTTTCTCCTCCCCACTACACCTCATCAAACCCCAAATCCCTACCTCTAAAGTTCATTTTTCCTTTGATCTACATCTAGATCTAACACTTCTTCAAGCCTTCTCCTCTTCCCTCCTCAAGATCCATCTCCACCTACACCTTGCACATCATGTCACAAATCTTGAAGAGACTTCGTCGAGGAAGTGGTGGATCTGGCGAAGGAAATGCGCCGGGAGGCGACAAAGGCAAGGGGAAGGCTTCTTCTTTAAAAGGCAAAGGAAAAAGGGTGGCACGAGACGAAGGTAACGAAAATAAGTTCAATATTATTTTTAGAAATCATGAACATAAAGCTAGGTATGATATCCTTGTCGCTAGAAAATTTACATGCACTAAATATATGGATCCCACTACTTTAGATATGCTAGGAATTAGGGATGATATAGATTGGATGATTAGTTCTTTAGACTGGAACGATATTATGTACGCCTATTTACCGACTTACCCCCACTTGGTCCTTGAATTTTTGAGCTCAATTGATGTTAAGTTTTCGTCTGAAGATGACTATGTAGGGGTGATAACTTTTAGGTTGATGAATAAAAAAGTTTAGTAGACTTTTAGTTATTTTAATAATTATTTTGGTTTACCTACTAGTGGTGCTCGTAGATTTGATGATGAGATTAGATGGAATGAATTTTGGACGTCAATAATTGGATCAAAGGACCTCTATGAACCCTCTAGAGCTAAGGCATCCCACATGCAAAACCCGACCTTTAGATAACTTCACCGAGTGATGAGCAAAATGATCTTTGGTCGAGGAGAGAGTGATGGGGTGGTTAGAAAGGTAGAACTCTATTCTCTTTGGGTGATGTTGAATAAAGTAGATTTTGATTCCGGATTTCATTTCTTGCAAAATTTGTTGAGGGCAGCTAAGGCATCTTCGGGGATGATAGTGTTTGGTGGATTGATCACCCAAATAGCATTTAATCTGGGTTTTGAGCTTGATGGATTAGAGGTGATTCATGGTAATGACAAGACGACATCGATTCTGGTCTTGCAATGAAGATGATTTGTCGGGATGAGAATGAGTTTGCCTTCCCTAGAAACAATGGTTTTCGATTACCTCTTCCTTGCCCTGAGCGCACTTCAGTTCGCAACCCCGCTAACTGGGTGATTACTGACTTAATCCTCGAAACTTTTCCCTCCATTATAAAAGAAACCGAGTACCACCAAGAGCCCTCATAATCAGGATTCTCGCAACCTTCTGGATATCCAGAACCTCCTAGACACTCTTTTGCCTATGGTACGGGACCCTCTAGATTTGATTTTTTTGACTTTCGTGCCTCCTTAGGCTCCCTTCATGAGAAGCAAGATGCCCAACAACGATTGTTGGAGGGTTGCTTCAAGTTATCTGAGGACCAGTTTAGGGAGGTACTGGATCATTTTCAGTTTACTAAGGACTTCCATAGTCAGGTGACAGGGTTCGTTCAAGACTATGAGGTTGACCATGAAAGAATGAGGAATTTTATAGATGATATGGATATTACTAGACAACAAGTAGATGCCCTTTATCAATATCATCAACACCTTGGCCATCTTCCTGGTATGCCTAGATTTCCCCCCGGCACACATCGGGGACCCCCTTATCCCCCACCCCCGCCACCGTATTGATTTCATCGGGACGATGAAAAGTTTAAGTCTGGGGGGGGGAGGGGGGTGTGTTGTCTGCACAACCTGAGTCGAGTCGAGTTTTCTTTTCTTTTTGCATATTTTATTTTTTTTCCGTTCTGTGTATTTTATTAGTCTGCTTTGTTTATTCGCATTTTATTAGTTTCATATTTCTATTTGCATCTCATTTGCACTTTCTTACTTATATCAAAAAAATAATTTTGAGGCATATTTGAGAACATCAAATCTTCTACTTTTTCTGCTACTTGTCCGATAGCAAAATGTCTAGTATTTTCTTAGTTCATGTGTTGTCAAAATAGTGTTAGTATGTTTCGTGTATCTCCTTTTTCTATCTTTAGTAGCATGAAATAAGCTAAATATTGTACGGAGTTTGGTATAAGTCTTGGCCTAACCTTAAGGATCTTATTTTCACTACACTTAACTACTTAAGCTTGAATGGTAGAGATATTTTTGAAATAGTTATGATTCATCCAAATTGTTTAGTACTTTTGTTCCCATGGTGATTCCTTATTTACATTTTGGTTACTGGATGACCTCGGATCATGGAAGCTTATTTGGAAAAATCTAAATCCCATACACATGCATCTCGCATTTGTGATTAGTTCTACCTCTATAGCACCAAGAAAAAAATGAAATGAAAAAAATGAATACGGGATAAAATATAGTTGTCGTGAGTGGAAACTAACAATTCACCCCCTTTGAGACCGAGTTAGGTTACTGGGGAAATAAATGTTATGTTTCTCTTGATTCCGAGTAGTATCATTTGAGACCTTGTGTAATTTAAGAAAAACGAACCAAGTGTGTGGCAGGTAAGTGCCTATCACCGGAAACATTAGGAACTCAATTGTATGACGACTTAACTAGAATAGAGAATTGAAACTCGAAGAATTTGAGTTACTTATTGCACCGAGCACAAAGAACTTATGATTAGGTCATACTTAGGTTACTCCACAATCCTGCTTATCAATGAAACTAGTTAACAGATTTAGGCGAATGCACCAGGGATTATGAAACACTACCAGGAGCTCATGAACATAGTTTGCAGCGTTTTGCTTGAGGACAAGCAAAGGTTCAAGTCTGGGGGTGTGATGTGCGTAAATATTATGATCGTTTATGCATGTTTTAACGCATATTCACTTGCTTTATACATATATATTCTTTGCATGATCATCTCTTTTATCATACTCATCATATATATTCTTTTGTTCGGATATCTGCTCTTTGTTTGATTTTGTGTTGACAGGGACAACTTTCGGAGAAAAAGTAGTGATTGTCGACTCACCGGAACGAGCCAGAGAACACAGCCGTGCAACCTCGCACGACCGTGTGGCCAAATAGAAGAGGCACAGTGCACGACCGTGCAACTCTTGCACGGTCGTGTGGACAACCAGAGGCGAATCTTTGCATGACCATGCAATCCTGCACGGGTCGTGCCCCCCACGACCGAAGCCAAGTAACGCACGGTCGGGCAATCCTGCACGACTGTGCCCTAGAAGCCGAGTCCTAGATCCACACGGTCGTGCAAATTGGCACGACCGTGTAGCATGGCCAGAGACAAAAGAACACACGACCGTGCCATATTGGCACGACCGTGCAGTGCGGCGCCGAGCCCTAGCCTATAAATAGGGTTTTTATACCCTTCTCCGGGGGAGCCGTCAGGAGAGCCGTTAAGGAAGCGAGCCGTCAAAGGGAGATTCGCCTTGGTGAAGTTCCATGCCATCCAGGACCTCCGTCCAGTGATCCTTTATCACCACATCGACTCCAGAAGCAAAGGATTGGATCCGAAGATCACTCGTCGTCGTTGGATAAGCATCCTTTATCTTTCTCTCTTCGTGTTTTGAGATTGTATCCTTAGATACATTATGTCTTCGGGTTTTTCTCCGGCGTCTATGGAGTAGACTCCTTGTTCTAGGATGAGGGAGTAGTTATAGATTGATTTTGATGTAAGACTCACATTTATGCCTCTATTCATTGGATGATTTCGCTTGCTTTGTTTCCACTATTATGCATGCATGTTGCGTATTAATTGATTGTGTAGGAATTGCTAACCTCGTAGAGAGAGTATCTTAGATCGTACACCCGAGGGGCCATAGTGACAGGGGTAACCCGTTCACGGACATCTAGGGTACTTCCTTGAAAGAAGAGACAACTTCTCCACAAGGAAATAAGAGACCAAACTAATCTCCTTATTTCTATCCTTGATGACACCAATTAGAGTTGTGTTCTTGTGATCTACTGAGGCACCCTAATGGCAGGGGTTAACCGTAACAGGATTTCATAGGGATCTTCTCTATTTGGTACTTAAGGATAGTTACTTTAGCTTCCGGCGAATGCATACTGATGGACAATGAGTAAAGGATAGAATCTGATACATCAATACCATCACAATGAAACCGAACTCTTAGAACTCTTCATAAACCAAGTCAATTACCTCTTCTTTGCTAGTTCTCATTTGCACTTTGCAATCTCTTTTCTTTAGATAACTTACAACCATCGGTAGTTTAGCTAATTCTAAGTGAACCATCGCTAGTGCTTATAACCAGTTCTCGTGGGATCGATAATCTTTATTACTGACGACGAATCCGTGCACTTGCAGTTCGTAACAACAAAAAGAGTCATTCTGTAAGTTTTGAATGATGGTCTGACATGACAATCGATCAGGAGTAAGATCAATCTATTGGGAGGTATTTTCCAACCTAAAACGAATCCTAGAAAAGGAGGTTTTGTGAAGAGAATGAGTCGTCAGTTCTTGAGAAGTTTAAAGTAACATGTTATTGTATTTCCATCTGATCAAGCGACATTTCTAAGCAACTAGATAGCAAGCAAAGCAAGATTTCATTATTATAAAGTGATGTTCGATTTTCTTTATATTTGCTTTTTCTTTTCTTATTGTATTTTCGTGCTTGAGATTGTACGAGACTTCTCTGCCTATAGAAAGTTTCCAAGAAGCAGGTGTTCAAAGTGGATAATGTGTCTGAAGAATGGATCTTATATTAGTTATCTCAAAGAAGTGAATATCAAGTAAAATAGAAAGAGTTCGCATCATACTTATTTTACTTTAAGTTTTGGTTGGCAATCAAAGTCAAAGAAGCGAAGCGACCATCTACAAGTTACAGATATTCTCTTTACTTAGTTTTGCCATGAAGATCCTCCTTTTTTTATGCATCCATTTATTTGATATTAATCTTTAGTGTGTTCGATTGATGATCTTCATCCAATATTAACACTCGATCTGTTCTCATAAGCATTTACTATACTGACATTTAAAAAACATGCACTCATTCCAATTTATATATTACTATATAAATCACAATCATCAATTGTCAATATTTGTTTTTGGTCTTTTGTTACCAAGTTTTGTATATGTTATCGATATGAACGGTTAGACATATATGAGTCTCATTTCCAATAGAACCTAGCTAAACTGGAGGGACATTTATTAATTGGCTAGATTTGTCCTACTGCTCTACAAATCAATTTATCTAATTAACAAGTGATATAGATCCATTTTAATTAGTACTCAGATCAAAATTTAATATATAGTTAGATCAGATGCATGATTGAATATAATCAAGACCATATATATATATATATACTATGAATTTGTCTGCAATGATTCTTGATACTATTTTTTCCCCCGTTAATTAACAGTGTATTATTTTAGAATTTTCATCTAGAAAATTCATCTACATAGACACATAAATGATGGGACCCATCATTTCACTTTTTGTGGGCCCATCATTTATGTGTCTATTTAGATGAATTTTCTAGATGAAAATTCTAGATGAGTATCACAACTCTTTTGAGTTTTAAGCACCGTAAATTTACCTCCTCGATCCGATCCTCATCTATAAATAGATGGGGGGAGTTGCTCGATACTCTAAACACGCAATCACTTGAGCGAAGTGAGTGATATATTAATTAACCATGGCTGCCCTCGTCATGCTCTCTGTTGCTGTCCTCCTCGGCCTCCTACTGCCTTCCTCCACGGCCGACAGATGCGTTCTCAAAAGCGGCGAGACGCTGAAGAACGGCGATTCCCTCACCCAAGGGGACTATGCCTTGACCATGCAGACCGACTGCGGCCTGGTGTTGTACCAAAACGGCCAGCCCGTGCGGAACATCTCTGAAGATACCATCGGCAAAGGCGAAAACTGCCTCCTCCACCTTCATGACAACGGCGACCTCGCAATCTACGACTATAAGGACGAAATCCCGATATTTATTTGGGCGACTGGCACCAACGGCGTGGATGGAAATTACATCCTTGTCCTGCTGACCGACGCCGTCGCCATCTACGGCCCCGAAAAAATATTTTACGACGGCCCCTACCTGCAACCCAAGGACAGGAAGATCGCCATGGTGACTAAGAATTAGTAAATGGGCTTCACCACGTACCATGCATGGATCGCTATTAAATAATTAGCTACATATATGCATAAATAATTAGCCACGTGCATGGAACGTAGCCTCGTTTTTATGTTGTACGTATCGTATGTACGGTTAACTCGGTGTGAGTCGATCGCCTTAATTATCTACTTGCATGCGCTGCTTGAATTACGTTGAAATTAAAAAGAAAAACTATTAATTAATTAAAGAAATCTATTAATTATATATAAATTGAAAAAATAAAATTAATACAAGGTGGCCGGAATCTAACTAACCTAATTGAAAATTGAAATATAGAATCAGTTAAAATAGTGGATATTTATTCAAATATAGTAAATAATAATTATTTATGGTGATGGAGATAATGTGCTAGATAATAGTTTTTCATTTTTTTTCTTTAAATATTTATTGTCTCACATAACTTTAATTAATAAAAACATTTTGACTATATCATAAATTAGTTTATAAAAATCAACTTTAACTTAACTCTAATCTTACTATGATCATGATCTAAAATACTCGAAGGGCGAATTTAACAAATAATTAAACCTTTCAACCATCTTCGGGAATAAATCTTATAGGTAAGTCTTTTAGATAAGAAAAGCAGTGGAGGATGGTGTGGTTATAAATTATTTTAATTAAGTTCGTTCGATGTGGCACTTCGTGCGAGCAGAAATTCAAAATTTTATGTCGCCGTCCATCTACTTATAATTAAAAATGAATAATAAATTTAAAATTTTCTTATATTTGTTTTCAATCTTTTAATATCGATCCACTTTGGTGTTCATTGGAATCTTGAATTGACAATTCAATGAACTATAATAAATCAAAATTTAATAGAAAGTCTAGAAATTAAATAAATAAATATAGATATAGATAGATATATCAAAAATTATTCTTTTAATCCCCCATAGCCCGGGAGTACTAATGACAAAGAGAATGTTATAGATTATGATAAAATAAAGAGAGATATAAATTTCTAACTGGTTAATTGCAGGATTACTCTTTTTAAATCCTAAAGAGGCTTGTAGTCCACAGACTCTACACCGACACGAATCCTTTGGGTAGACTTAATTAGCCTTTGGTGCATATAAATGGCATTCAATAGTTGTATCCCTTTGATACTCTAGGTACATATATGTACTTTTAAGTAGTTGATAACTTTCTAAATTTTTAATTACTTTTCAAACCATTTCAAGTAATCTAGGAACGACGGGTAAAATAGTACTTATCATACGGATGGACGAGAAAGAGGAGTTTGAGAAGAATGTAAGAGAAAATAATCATCTAGATCTTTGTAAAAAATAAAAGAAATTTTATTTAATATCAACAGCTAAACATATGTTTATATAGACTATAACCTTAAAACAAAAAACAAAATCCTAGTTAATATATGGATTACAATTCCTATTTACACAAGAAATGAAAGAAAGTTTTTTTTTTTTTTAGCATACATGTAATTCTATAATTTCTAAACAGACTTAAATCCAAAAAAAATACAAACAAAAGCTAAAAATTAACAAAATACCTAAAATATAAAAAAAAATACCTTAAATATCAAAAGAATAAAAATTATCAATAATAATAATAATAATATACGGATCCTCCTACATAAATCATCTCGGGTAGAAAGAACTAGTCCTCGAGTTTAGAAAATAATGTCAGGCGGTAGACCAGGAGGAAGATTATCTAGTACTAAATCAGTAAAATTTACTAGAAGCTGCTGAACTTTGGGAATCTTCATCGATCCGCCAATGAGCATGACATTGACGGCAATACTCTTATCAAAGTCATCGCCACCAAGATTCCCCCGATGTTGAGAGCATACACCTAAAAAGTAATGGCATCACGTTTACTTAGATATGATATTTCCTTCTATTACTTCTATGTCCTGAGTTTGTTTAAAACTCCATAAATTTATCTCTTGCCACACCCAAAACGTCAAATTTTAGGTTAGCAAGTATGTCCTTTATCTTCTTAACTCCTTGATTTATGAGAATTTCTTCTCTTTCATCATTTTGAAGTCAATTTAAACATGGAAGCTCTCTCCCTTCAACTCTTGTGTCAACAATGACACCATCAGGGAAATTCAGAGTGTTCGAAACCTGCAACACGTCATCACTAACTTCATCAAGAACTTCATCCATTCCATCATCATTATAAACTTGATCATCAAATATTCGATCTTGTCATCGTCTCTCTCATCGTCCTCTAATTCATCCACCTCCTCATCATTATAAATTGGATCATTAATCACCTCGGTTTCGTCTCCAATCACTACAAGAAAAAGTTGAAAAAGTATTGTTAAATGTGGCTAAAAAAGTGTTGTTAAAAGGTTTGTTGTAAAAAGTTCGCTCAAAGACAATGCTTAAAAAGTATTGTCATTTTTTTTTACAAAGATCATACTTTTGTAACGCTTTAAAAGTATTATCTTTTTTAGCAGAAATAATATTTTTTTAATGGATAGAAAAGTGTTTTCTTTTTTAAAATATAATATTTTAACAAAAGATAAATCTATTTTCAAAACCAAAATCTATTTACACCATGAATTACTTAATTAAATCCTTATAAAATAATACAAATTAAAATATCAGGAAATTACAACTTATCAATTTTCTTACTATTAACTAGAAATATGTCATATAATTCAAACAAAAAATATGTTCACAGAATCCACAAATGTGTATCCATGTTTAGTCTATACAAAAGCAAAACCCTTCGATTGAATCTTTCGAGTAATATTAGATCTTTTCAGAAAATATGAGTACCCTTCATAGTGAAAATATGAGTACTCTTTAGGAGATAGTATTGTCAAAGAATCGTAATCATCTGACAAAGAATAATAGTTACTCATCAGAAAATATTTCGTTACACTGATATATACACGCAAAACCTTCTTATACTTGGGGGAAGGCTCCCTCAAGTTTCTATCATACAACCTATATAATACGAAAAACTAGAAGTTATTCACCCCTCTAACATCGCATCGATCCCAATAAATTTTAAAATAACACAAGATTTCGAGATAGAAATAGGCTCTGCTTACTTGTAAGTCATCATCCATACTTGATAAATGGTACAAGTTATAGATATTCTCTTTACTTGATTTTGCCTTGAAGATCCTCTTATTTATTTATGCATCCATTTATTTGATATTAATCTTTAGTGTCAATATAGCACGAATGATTTTCATCCAATATTAACACTCTCATATGTATTTACTATACTGACATTTAAAAAACATGCACTCCGACTTGTTTATATTACCCTACATAAATCACAATAATTAATTTTCAATATTTTTTTTTTGTCTTTTGTTAATAACTTTAATCTTTGTATATCTTATCGATACGGACGGTTAGAAATATATGTGTCTCATTTCCAATAGAACCTAGCTAAACTGGAGGGACATTTATTAATTGGCTAGATTTGTCCTACTGCTCTACAAATCAATTTATTTAATTAACAAGTGATATAGATCCATCCTAATAGTAAGCCATCCTTTTGCCGTGACAATTATATTAAAACAAACTGGTATGTATTGTGACTATATAATTTGACATCAATTGATAATTTTTATTATGTACATTGTAACTAATTATATTATTCTTTTAATTTCATTAGGATAATCTAAAATAAAATGGTATTGAATATGAATATTGTGTAATAAGCAAATGAAAAAGATAGTATTGAATGAAGATCCATAATTAAAGAAAAAAATAAATTTCTTCTTTATGAAATATTAAGTCATTTTACATTGAGCCTCAAACTTCTATTAATGTTTCAATTTACAATATCAATCAAGAATCAGCATTACAATCAATCTCAGTATGATGAAATATGAAGTGAATAAAGCGAATTTATCTACTTCTATATGAATATCTAAGGGTCGTTGATACTCTTTTTTGGATTGAATTTAGAGATTTATGGATACTGTCTTTTGGGTGAAGTTGGTCAAATATGTTTTTTTATTACTTTTTTGGATTGTATTTGTTAGATATTTATTGTATATTTATTCAATTTTAGTGGTGGAAATATTTTGTTCAATTAACATTATGTTGCAGTAAAATATAATTAATTACTTCTCTAATATAAATAAATAGTGGAGTAATACAATACAAAATACTTCAACAAATTTAAATGGTGGTGTAGTTTAAAAAAAATATTTACTTCGTCACAGTGAAGCCGTATACATACAAAAACTATGAAGTCATATAAATAACTTACTTCGTCAATCAATATAACATATGAAGTCATATATGATCAACTACTTCGATATTTTTACAAAACCAATAAAGTAAAAAGAACCTTTTTACTTCAAAATCGATTCAATTTTGAACTTGCTTTGAACAAGTTACTTTTATAGTGAAATAATAAACTGATCATTTTTAATTTCATATGCATCTACTCCAGTAATTATTTACTTATTATCTCGTTGAATTTCATAAGTCTATCAACATAATTTACATACACTATAACAAATTCATTTTTCTAGATCATTTTGAGATTTGCAAGACTGCTATCGTAATATAAAGTTGTTATATGTTGAGAGATGATTATTGTGTTTCATGAGCACCAAGTGCGAGATAAATTCATCTTATAGAGATAGAGTCCAACTTTATACTCGACTTCGCCAAAACGATATTATATTATCATTTTACCCGTGCTGCACCACCATCTTATCCAACTATTTTTACTTATTTGGACGATTAGAGAAATATTTTCTAGATTATATTACATAGCTTTATCACAACTATAATTAGCTTAGTAAAACATTTAGAAATTTAAGTATGATAATTATGACTTATTATCGACCAAAATTTATGCCACAATGAATGAGGTCTCTTCGGATGAGTAGTTGGTTTCTCACCGTAAAATCTCGGAGTCAATTCTTTGCAAACAATCATATTCCTGTCGTCTTTCATGTACTGCCACTACTCGAGCTGATAGCATCTCTGTCGTTTACATAACTTGATGGGACGCCTGAGATGAGAAGTGTTATCATCTATTGGCAACACGTTGGATGAGTTGGCGGGGTAAGCTAGGTTCCGGTACAAATTGGATGAATATCCATAAAGTGCTTGACTCAATATATAATTTAAACAATGCACATTAAATATGTTTTAAGATAATACAAACCCTTTTATTCATTTTATTATTTCCATGACACCTTGAATTAAAAAAACACGCGCTCCAATTCATCAACAACCAATAATTGAATTAAATAGTGAAAATAGTAGTACGAGTAAAATAATGCATGCTTAAACTAACGATGAAATGACCATATATATAAATGAAATGGTGGTATCTATATATAATGTATAGAATGTTTTAAATCAAAAAATCAATACCATATACAGTGAGTGTATACAATGTTTCCTCATACTGTTTTAGTTTTTTCTCATTAATTAATACATAAATTTACCTTCTATTTTTTAAAATATTTATTATCTCTCAAATAACTTTAATAAATTTTTTTTAACTATATCAAAAATTATTTTATATAAATCAACTTTAATTTAACTCTAATCTTCGATCATGATTATATTATAATTGGCACCATGATTATATTATAATCATTTTTATGGTTATAATACTATGAAAGTCCAATTTAACAAATAATTAAACCTCTCAGCGGTCTTCGGGAGCAAATCTTGTAGGTAAATCTTCTAGGATTAGGAAAGTATTGGAGGATGGTGTGAGTATAATTTATTTTAATTAAGTTTGTGACACTTACTACGAGCAAAACATCTAAAATCATATGCGGTGGTCCAGCTATTTAATTAAAAAAGAACTATAAATATTTAAAATTTTGTTATTTTTGATTTTGATCTTTTAATATCAATCTACTGTTGGAGTTCATTGTAATCGTGAATTGATTAAAATACATTTCAATTTCAATGAACTATAATAAATTGTGAGCTTAGATTATAATTTAATAAAAAGTCTATAACCACAGCGAGCACAGCAGTGAAGAGGATGTTATAGATTAGGATAAAATAAAGGAGTTAAAATATAAAATTAATCTTTTGCCAGAGTGTTCAGGAGGTTGTTATAGTGATTAGGGGTTTGCTATATTGTTTTAAGAGTTATTATAATGATTGGGGGTTGTTATAGTATTTGGAGTTTCTGTTATAGCAATAGTTGACTGATGGACAATGATAATCGAATGTTATTGTAATAAATAGAAAGTTTAAACCCCGATTCATCAACTCAACTGATGTGGTGTTATGCTATATTAATAATCGATTGATAAATAGAAATAGTTGATTGTTATTGTAGAAAACATAAAGTTAGGGAATTGATCCAGTTGATTAGTTGATTGAGTTAACAGAAAGTTTAGAGTTCGACTATGAATTTAACTAGTTGTCCATCAGTGGATTGATAAGTTTGAACAGTCGACTGATGACACTGTATTGCAATGAATAAAAAGTTTTTAGTCTACTGCAGTACTATTTAAATACCAATCAATTGTTGAACATGAACAGTCTACTGCTTGTGGTCAAATAGATTTGTTAAGAGTTGTTCTATAGGTATAATGATTGACACTACAATAAAAATATTAAAAGACAATGGATTTTATCTGTTGTCGTAGGCCCTTTAAAATCGTTATAATTGACAGTGTTGTTAAAAGTGAGGGCTACGACAACGATTTTAAACCATTGTCGTAGAATGAAACGACAATAGTTTTGCAACGGTTTAAAACCGTTGTCTTTGAATTATAAGACAATGGTTTAAAACCGTTGTTGTTTAAAGCACTTTTAATAATACTGTCAGTTACAACGATTTTTGGGACTATGACAACGGTTTTTAACCGTTGTCTTTGAGAGCGATAGACAACAACAACGAATTTTAAACTGTTGTCTTTTAAACTATTATTTTTTAATACCAATATATCAGATTTCAATATAAATATATAATAAAGGCTCATAATCACAAAAGAAAGAATATTCCTCATATCAATATCATTCAAAATGCTACTTATAAAAGAATTACAATCACAAAATAAGAAGCATGTCACATATTCAAATAAAATTTATCTCAATACAAATAAACAAATAAATTCCATTTACAACTAATGAACAATAGCCAAAAGACTAGAAACTTGTGATGGTGGTTCATGCCATGTAGGATCGCACTTAATTATTGTCAACCCAAGTCCCATCATAATCTTCAACTTATAGAATTTCATTGGAATCCTCTTTCTCACTTGCTGATTCTTTCATGCCAACTTTTTCCAATATTATTGATCATTAGTTTCATAATAAATCTAGTCTTTCCCACACCAGCTTCATCAAAAAGTTCAATCTTTCTACCCCTTTGATAAGGCACTAGGAGATCAACAACCTATTGATATCAAAAGAAATACACTATTATATGTATGAAAAAACTTGTTCTGAAAAAATAATAAACACACATATGTTTTTAGAACAGTTACCTGAATAAGTACATCATACAAAAGGTGTTAGTTGTGAGATGAGTTACTTGAATGCTTGCATGGCTGCACAAGTAGAAGTCAAATTCAATAGGATGGCATATTATTAGAATCAACAATAGTCCTTGGAATTTCAAGGATGGAAAGCTCCATTGAGAAAACAAGGTTTGAAAAAAATATACAAAATAGAATTGTCGTGAAAATGATGCATCCATGCTATCAACTAAACTAACCAGGCAATATGTTTCCACTCTTATCAACAAATTAGTGGTCACCATGATTGTTAGCAAATAGTCTAGTGTGATGACGTTTTTGGACCACCACAAAAGTCACTGGAGATTAATAGTTTGGTTCTAGAAAGGCATAGGCCTGAAACACAAATGGAGTGTTGAGTACAAAAACACTGAAACAAAAATCATAGTACAAATGATTGGAAAATTTACTTTTCTGATCGCATCTAGTTCATATAGTAGAACTTGATAGAATTGGCCCTCGCACACTCCATCCCTGAATGCACAACTTGGTATATTAATCTAAACAATCAAGTATTTTTTAAAATTTTCCAAAGATTCATATCTGTAGAATATAATCCGTTGAGGCTTTTGTCTAGTAGCATTTTTGAAGGAAATAAGTAGCTCCTTGGATTTTACATGACAGATGTTCTACCCAGCCAGGTAAATTGGAAAATAAAATCAACATTCTATTTAAAACTGGTTTTAGATTGTATTTCATACTTTATCATGCCACCAGTAAGAGTTCCTCACTGAGGATTTGGCCAGACCTTAAACAGATCTTGAATTAATTCTTGATGGGCCTAAGCACAGACCAATCCAGCATATTTTGTCACCTCGAGCAAGTCTTGAGACGAAACAACCTGACAAACCAAATATAATCAAGATAGTAAGGATACATCAAGGTAACTATACATAGAGCAAGAAATGAAGATTGACAAAATTACTTACAACTGTGATAGAAGGGTTAGAATCTTCCCCGGGATGAGGATGTGTTACGTCAGCACCAAATATTATAGTTGGACGGTCGCTAACAAGAGGAATGCGTCTTGACAATGCATCGACAAGAACTGCACCCCTTCCTCCAACCTATGAATCAAGCCTTAGTAACATAAAGCAGAACAAGAAAAATAGATCCACCTTCCACGTACTCACCTTTCCATTGATCTAGAGGCCAACATTGGCAAGGTACTGTTTACTCATCCTGAAAACATGCTTTGTTAAACAACATTGTGAAACTAAACAAAGGCCAGTCTCACATATCTGCTTTTGATCACTTGTAATAACTATGTCATATAATAATAAAGCGAACAAGAAAAGGAAAAAAAATTAAAGCTAAAAGGTTTAGCCAATTGATATTTGTCAACAAGCAAAAATATCAAGTTGTGTCGAACAAGATCAAGTGCAAGAAAGACATCATACCATAAAGAGAACCATCATTATTAGGCAATATTACAATGAGCAAATCAAGCTCCTTTCCCTGAGGTTGGAGTATGGTCATTGCATCATGATAGCATGCTGAAAGCACTCTTTCAACATGATCACGCCTAGCAGTTAGAGGATGAAGCACAGGATGTAGCGAAAATTCCTATAAAATATGTAGATAAAAATAATGATCTATGTGGCTCTTCTTCAAATAAGATAATTAAGAATTAAGTTGCATGTTTTAAATCATATGCTGTAGTAAAAATGTTGAACTCATACCATTCCTGATATCTGGCACATCTGAGCAAGATCATGACAAAATCCCCTGGCCAAATTATCTTGCACATTCTTTGCAAAATTGATACATGTCCAGCTATTCACTCTCCCACCATTTACAATTTTCTACAAAGTTTATAACAATATATGAAGTAATAAGATGAGCTTAAATCATCTAAATGGCAACCAATGCTCTTATACATGATATATATATAAAGAGAGAGAGAGAGAGAGAGAGAGAGAGAGAGAAAATTGTTATCCTACGGACCTATTGCTGTGGAATGCTACAGACTTGTTGATGTGGTAAAATCACGTCGTATTTTTTTCTAAAAATATCTGCGTCATTTTTTCTCCCCTTTTATTTTCCTCCACCAAACCCATCGCAGGAGGGTACAGTGAGAGTTAACGCCGCGATGAGGGAGGAAAGGGTGTGGAGAGGGCAGGGCTCCATAAGCGAGGAATCGCGTGTGTGTCCTCTAACCAAGCACTGTGGGAAATCACGTAGTCCGACGAATAGCTTCTCTTCGTTCTTGAATAGGTTGGAGTACTCATGGTCCCTGTCAGTGCCCTCCAGCAACGCCAGCTCTCACATTAAATTGTTCTCCATCAAAGATAGGATCTTGCCATTCTTCAGCCTCTCCTTGGTATCAGTCTGCTCGATTCCTCCGAAGTAAGGCTAGTCCAACACCAAGCCGGTGATGCTCAACGGGGCTAAGGAGTCCTGGATCGCCGCCACACGGAGGGAGGCGTGGAAGGCGATGGTTGCGCCTGCACTGTCAACCATGAGGAAGCAACGTTGAGAAGTCGGCGCATTCGGTGAGCAGGAAGGGGAGGTTTCCCTCCGCAGACGCCCCCATGGCGTGGGCCCGGAGCCAGAAGAGGGCGTCGAGGGCATCCTCAAAGGCAGCGGGCAGGCGGTGCCCGAAGAGAGGTGGTAGTCGACGGAGAGGACGACGGCGGGAAGGGCAGCCGCGAGACGGGAGCAGAGGCCATGGAAGGGGGAGGAAGCGACGTGGAAGATGATGAATCCACCATTGTGGATGTAGACGATGATCGGGAGCTTGGATCCGGTGGGAGGCAAAGAGGTGAGGGGAGGAAGAGGCGAATACTGGTGTCGCGGGCGAAGTCAAGTGGGAGGTCGCGGCAGAGGATGGCAGCATCGGAGGACGGCGAAGAAAGGGGGAAAATGGCACCCTTGGTGAGGGAGAAAAAATGACGCAGATATTTTTTTCTAAAAATATGACGCGATTTTACCACATTAACAAGTCCGTAGCATTCCGCAGCAATAGGTCTGTAGGATAACAATTCTCTCTCTCTCTCTCTCTCTCTCTCTCTCTCCCTCTCTCTCTATATATATATAACACCCAACAAATCAAGCTAGAGAGTATTCCTCAACAATCTTGTGACATAATAGACTAGTACACAAATTTTCTTAGGAAATAATAGCATGCAATGATGTAACAACTAGTGATAGAAAGTAATGACTACATTGATTTCTAAGATCTCAACTAGAAGGTCAAGATAATTATTATATCCCAACATGGGTTATCAGCAGCCAAATAGAAATGAAGACCCATTCATAAATGCAACTTACAATTCTCTAGGGATCAATGTTTGCAATCCTGAGAGCGTGCTCCATGGCTTCAATGGATGGTTTTACACAATATTGACGTCTTTGGTAGATCAACATTTGGATCAGGTTTCGATAAGTAGCCAATTATGTCGAAGATGTTGGCTGAATTATCTTCTCTAGATGAAGAGGATGAAGGGTTTAGTGTCTCAAAGCAAATAACAATATCAAAACAATCTTCCAGATCCAGCTTCTTAAGCACTTTAGCAGCATGAGCTTGATCACCATTAGTGAATATCTATTCATTTAGGTTGATTTATGAGCTTGTTAGTGAAGTGAAAAAAAAAAACAAAGTTGAATCAGAGAGTTTCAACATCCATGCCCCAGAAACTCACAACTTTTCGAACTGGAAGGCTCAACAAGAGTTGACTTATAACAGGATCTGGCTTTAATGTTTCATATGGTAATCTTCCATGGAAAAAGCTATTAAACCACACGAAATCAGTAAACTCTTTGCTTTACTAAAACCATAGAATGAAACATGTGAAGCAAAGATAAAAAAACAATGATAGAGTCAAACCTATGGAAATCATCATAATCGAAGTTATAGCCAATGGCCTGAAAAACAAGTAGAAAGCTTCTCATTACTGCAAGCGCACCTTTGTCGAACATGAATATAATATTTACCTTTAAACCAGCCATTATCGTTCCATAGTGCTTATACAGAACAGTACACAACTTTAGTAAATTGTTTTCTTCAACCCCTAATTTTTCAAGCATATATTCTGAAAAATGATAAAATATATGTCTCAATTCTTAGGGAAAACTTGATATAGAAACAAAATAGAGACCATACCTAAAATATTCTTGCGGCACTCGATGGCAATTCCGAAACTTAACGGATAGAGGGTGTCATCAAGATTTGAAAAAAAAAATCGAAGGCAAGCAATAGTAAATTAAGAAAGGATTCATATGCTATAACTTCAAACCTATCACCAGATAGCCAAATGTGAAAATGTACCAAACAAAAGTCAATCATATCCGATATTAGCTTTCGTGAACATCTCCTTTGATTCCATATCTATAGCTCACAACTTCAGAATCATAAACCTAAGGTTAGGAAAAAGCAAAGCATGACGAATAAAGGTTTGATTTGGACCAATCTCTCCCAAAAGATCAAGGTTTGTTCGGGAGAGGAGACGAGGAGCTGGCTGGAAAATTCTTGTGAGGGGAAGATGAGGTCGTTCTCCTCGGATTCTAAGGGCTCACCGAGGATGACGACGTTAAGGTGTGAGATCCGACCAACGCCTGAGGGGTGCAGGGACATGGATTCCATGTGCCGGAGGCGGTTGGAGAACGTGACACCCACCTTCAGAGATGTCGCCGCCGCCACCGCCTCACCAGTCGTCATCACACACCGATCACGACACCCTCTGGAAGAGGAAGAAGACTGATGAGGAGGGAAGAGGTTTTGGCGAAGAGGGACGGAGCACAAGCAAGGAGAGGAGTCGCCGCTGAGATCTGAGATGCCCTAAGCCCTTCGCGTCCTCTTCCAAGATGAAGAAGAGGAGACAACAAAAGAAGCGCAGATTCATTCTACCTTCCTCTTTCAGGATGAAGAAGAGCTCGTCGAGGAAGTTGGGGGGATTCTCTGGTGGTAGTGAGGTGGTGGGGGGGGGGGGGGGAATGCTTAGGGATCGAGAAGAGATCAAGAAAGAAAAACGTGAAGTAAGTGAAGAGATCGTAGGTTGGACGGAAATGCTTAGAGATCGAGAAGGTAAAGGGGCGGAATGAGGCGGCAAAAAATTTTGTAGAGAGGGAAGGAAAAAACGCAGCGGCAAAAAATTGCGAAGGGAAAAAAGTGGCAAAAGAAAAAAAACAACGGTATTCAACAACACTTAATAGACAACGATTTTCAAAAACCATTGTCGTAATCCCAAAAAGTGCACATAGAAAACAATTTTCAAAATATGTTGTCGTAGCCTTTAAAAACCGTTGGCGTAGCCCCAAGAAAGTATAAATAGACAACGATTTTTAAAAACCGTTGTCGTAGACTAAACAAATTGCTAAAAGACAATGTTTTTTGTTAAAACCGTTGTTAAAAGGCAAAAAAAAACAACGATTTGGTATAGTCGTTTGAGTGTTGTTGAATGAAGATTTTCTTGTAGTATGAATTTAATAGAGCAATTGACTTAAAAGTGATGATCAATCGACTGACTTGGAGGCTATAAAAGAAGGGTTTCAAGTAGATTTTTCCAATCGATTTTGGAAGAAAGTGTGATTGTATTTTAAGACTATCAAAAGATAATTCAAAATAATAATAAAGTGATCAAAGTAAGTTTCTTGTAAAGTAGTTTACTTTTATTATATTTGTGTATATATATTTTTATTCTTGTTATATTATTAGTAAGTGCAAGTGGGTCAAAAGTTGATCAAACACTTGGTAATCGAAAGTTCAATAGGAAGTTGGCAAGGAAAAAGTCCAAGTAGGTCATGAAGAATCAAACACTTGACATAAGATGGAAAGTTCATGTGGGTCAAAGATTGATGGGACACTTGGTAAAAAAAGCTTGGCAGCTCAAGGTTGACTGAATGCTAGGCAACGGGAAGTCCCAACAAATTACAGATGACTTTAGGGTTTAGGGTTGGTCAATCAATTAGGGTAATCAATTAGCTCAAAACAATTGATTCAAACAATCGATTAGTAGTAGTTTTGCAAGAAAACAAAAGATACCAAATCGATTGGCCTAATTTGTTTAGACACTCTAGGAGCTAGAGGGGCCGATTAGCTCTAATCGCTTCGTCTTGTTGATTTGTTGCAGTGAAAAAACTCAAAGCAATGCTAACGCCCGGATTTACTTGGTATCCACCTTCTTAAAGTGACTAATCCAATGATCCACACAGTGCAAACACTCTACTATGAAAATCACTCCTTCTCAGAAACAATCCAGAAGTAGAGAAACCTCATACAAACTCACAATAAGAAAAATATGACAATAACAAGGAAATGAATGCACAAATACAATGAGAACCTTGCTTGCTTTCTTCTTACTTGGAAACACTTCTTGTAGACACGGAAGTGCAGTAACACTTCACCTTGTATCATCCAAGAACTGGTAGTGAATAATGGGGAAGAAGAAGAGATGATTTGAATCTTTGAATGCCTTTATATTCCATAGATTAGGGTTCCCAATCAATTAGCCTTACGCCCAATAGATAACACATCATATCCAAGCAAATCCAACCATCTAAACCTCTCAACGACTCTTTTCTTCTTCTCTCAATCGAGTAGCCAATCGATTATGAAGCTTCTTAATCGATCACCCAATCGATTTAGAAGCCCACTGTTTGCTCACGAACTTCTTCCAATTGGTCACCTGATCAATTCACGTGGCTTACTTGATCACCTGATTAATTCATAAGTCCACTGTTTGTCACGAGTTTCTCCCAATCGATTGGATACTTTCCCAATCGATTCAGCACAGTAACATACTATGCTTTGCAAAAAAAACTCCACTTCAATCAATTACCCAATTGATTGAAGAGGGCTAAATCAATTAGCCAATTGATTTAGTGCCTCTCTGTTCTCGTGATAACGATTCCCAATCGATCACCTGATCGATTGGTTTTGACCCAATCCATTACCCAATAGATTATCTAATCGATTGCCCAATCATAACTCACTTAACTTTAGTCTAGGGTTCCCTTATTCAACATCCGGTCAACCGTGACCTGTTTGAACTTCTTATCCAAGTGTCCAATCAACCTTTGACCCACTTAGACTTTCCATCTCGTGCCAACTTCCTATTGGATTTCCATCACCAAGTGTGATCCTTCTTGACTAACTTAGATTTTCCTCTTGCCTAACCACAATTAGGACTTTTCTCTTGCCAACGTGTGGTCCTCCTTGACCCACTTGGACTTCCCTTTACCTAACTGTAGTTAGGACTTCCCTTTTCCAACGTGCGATCCTCCTTGACCTACTTGGACTTTCCTTTACCTAACCATAGTTAGGACTTCCCTTTGCCAACATGCGGTCTTCCTTGACTCACTTAGACTTTCCTTTGCTTAATCATAGTTATAACTTCCCTTTGCCTATGTGTGATTCTCTTTGACCCACTTGGACTTTTCCTTGCCTAACCCTCGAGTTAGAACTTTGTCTTGCCTAACCTTCAGTTAGGACTTTACCTTGGCTAACTCCAGTTAGGACATTTCTAGTCAAGTATCTGATTCTCCACAACCTAATTGACTTTCCTCTCATATATCATTAAGTATCCGGTCAACCTTGACCTACTTGATCTCTTTCAGATATTTTTCAAACATATTATCCAAACATCAAAACTCAAGCTCAAATCTACTCGAGCTTAGTCAAATTGGTCAACCTTGATCCAAGGACGATTTCACCAACAATCTCCCAACATAATTGATTGAATATTTCCGAATTGATTGGGGCAATCGATAGGTAAGGTTTTCATAAGGGAACAGAAGGTTGCTGAATTGACTACCTTAATCGATTCAGCATGGTCAATCTATTATGGTAATCAATTGGAAGACTAGTTTTCAAGAAGCATAGTAGGTTTTGAATCGATTAACTTAATTGATTAAGCATAGTCTATTGATTGGGGAAATCAATTGTGAGCCTTTTTCACAAACCACAGTAGGTTGCCGAATTGATTAGCCTAATCGATTCAACATGACCAATCGATTGGAAGTATTTTCGTGAGAGAATAGAAAGTATTGAAATCAATTAGTGCAATCAATTCAGCAAAGATTAATTAATTAGGCTAATCAATTGAAGTGTTGTCGTGAAGTCCCCTCGAGATGGTCTAGTGTCTAGCGCATGAGGTGTTGCCACCATGAGATTTGAGATTCGAATCTCGGCATAGCCAAGATAAATGTCTCCCTTATGTGCTAGTCACTATCCAAAAGACTAGTAGCTATCTGTGATTTACCTCCAACATGTTGGCCCTGGGATGGGTTGGCAGGAGCGCCGGGAGCGAGCGTATTGACCTTTTGCCACCATGAAGTATTGTCGTGAAGAATATAAAGCTTATGAATGATTAGGTTAATCAATTAAAAATTGTTAATCAATTGGTATGCCTCACCAATCCATTATATAGAATTTAAAATAGTTGTTCTGCATGTTTTGAATGGTCAATCGGATGTGTCAATCTATTGGGGGTAAGGCCAATCTATTGGTAGGTGTTTTCCCACCCAAAATAAACCCTAGAAAAGGTAGTTTCGCGAAGAAAATGAGCTACCAGTTCTTGAGAAGTTTGAAGCAAAGTGTTGCTACATTTCCAACTGATCAAGAGGCATTTCTACACAATAAAATAGGAATCTAAGGAAAATTTTATTATTGCAAAGTCATTTTTGGTTTCCTTTGTATTTGGTTTTGCTCTTCTTGTTGTATTCACGTACATAAACTTGTACGAGACTTCTCTGTCTCTGAACAATTTATGAGAAGGATGTGTTCATAGTGGATGCTCTGTGTGAGGAATGAACCTTTGGTTTAGTCACCTCATAAAGGTGGATACCAAGTAAAATTGAAGGATTTAGCACTGTGCTTGTTTTGCATTCAAGTTTCTGTTGTCATTCAAAGTCAAAGAAGTGAAGCGAGCTATTCATCCCCCCTGCGCCGCCTCCCTCTAGTTCATAAGTGTCGTAACAAGTAGCATCATAGCGAGGTAACTCTTCAGCGGACTAATCATTGGTGGAAGAAGCATAAGCTAGAAGAAGAGGAAGTTGAAAGTTGAAGCCCTAAATTTCAACAAATCAAAGACTAATTTTCAAAGGAGCTCAACTTCGAAATGGATTCCTAAGATGGATTCAGATTTGGCATCTGAGCATGTCCACATGGAAAGTTTTGATCTTTGAAAATCAAGGATGGAGAACTTCTTAATGATGAGCATAGAGCAATGGTTTGCTCTAATGGAAGGATTTGAAGCTCCAATGGGTAATAAAGGAAAACTCCTCAAAAAATAAATGGGCTGAGGAGCAAGTTCAAAATTTTAATGCTCATGATATAGTAACTAGATTACTAGTTAGTATTTTGCATAATGACATTTTTTGCAAGATAAGCAAATTGTTAATTTGACCTAACAAATTAGTTATTGAAACTTAGATGCAAATCTAGGTATTTTCTCTATGTTGGGTTTTTTTTTTGCACTATAACTATCATGCTTGCGTGCTCTATCACATGTTATGACATCATATCATACATTCACATTGTTATGAAAAATATTATATGTCATGTTATACATACATCATTAAGCTATAATATTCTTTTTGAAAAATATTCGTTTGATGTATGACATATTCACTATCATGCATATTTTAATTCCTTACGATTAAGAATAATGACATTAATTGACATTCTAGGTAGAATAATTAAAGTTAAAATACCTAGTTAGAGATGCATGATCCCTTAGTTTTCAAGAAAACTTATTTTATATCTCACAAAGACTATAAAATTGACTTGTATATGGATTGAGACACATTAGGTACAAATGAAATGTTAGAAGATGAAAAAAACTCAAGATGTTAATTTAGTGCATCTATTTGAGCTTTAGTTTCATTAAAAATTTTGTATTGTCCAATCATGGGAAAAGTAAATGTACAAGTCATGTACATTTAGCCTAAAGATCATTGTTGAAAATTATTTTTTTAAAAAATATAAATATTTTAGAAAATCTTGGTAAAATCTATTTGATAGAAATCATCATTGATTAATTAAATACAAAGTTAGAGTGAAACATTAAAATTTTTAATAATTTTCAATGTTGTATCATTATTTGAAAATGGGGCATATTTTCGTAGAAAACTATTTTTCCCTGATAGTATTGGATATAAGTAATGTCTATGTAAAATTTTATGATTTTTTGAATATCGTAGACTTATTTATGCATTTTTGAATTTTGGTATGAAATTAAATCTAAAAATCAAATATGCCAATCAATTAGGACTGTTACCAATCGATTAACTCATGGAGTAATAGATTGAGAGCTAATACCAATCGATTAACACGGGTCAAAATAGATTGGTAGCTGAAACCAATTGATTGACAATGACTATATTTGGCTGAAATGGTTCAATTTTAGTCGATTAAGCTGCATTTAGTTAATTTAATTTTTCATAAATCTCTGAAATGTTTAGATAAGTATTTAAAGGTAATTTTCTTTATGATAATTAGAAATGAATGGTTAAAAGGGACTAATTTAGAGTTAAGTAGGAGGTTTAGATTTAGGATTAATTTTTTTAATCTTATGACTTCAATTTTGGGATCTTCTAAAGGTTTAGAAATTTCAAATCATTGTTAGTGCAATAATATAAGTTGGAGCATAGTTTGAGGGGGAGATACACTTTAAAGGAATGATTTGGGTAAGAAAAGAGATTTATAGAAGGATAATGGATGTATATTCAAGGTTGAGCATTAGAGACAATGGAAGGTAGGGAACCTTCATTATCATAGTTAAATAAATCTTGGGAGAAGATTTTTGATGAGTGTCAAAGGGAAAGAATGTAGGATTCAAGTTAGGAAACCCTCAGTTTTGTTTTAACATGGATGAAAGAAGTTTGGCTAATATGGATTAGCCTAATTTAAATATACTATCAAATATCAAAAGCGAGAGATTGTTGGTGCAATCATCCTCGAGTCAAGGTTGATCATTTTGACTAAGCTCGGGTTAGTTCAAACTTGAGTTTTGATGTTTGACAATGTGTCAAAGAGAAGTCAAGTAGGTTAAGGGAGGATTGAATACTTGACTGGGAAAGTCTTAACAAGAGGTTAGACAAAGTAACGAAAAGTCCAAGCTAGGCTAGGAGGTGGAAGACCTAGTCGGGAACTAGGCAATGGAAGTCCTAGCAGGGTAAGGTAATGGAAGTTCTAGCAAGGATAGGTAGTGAAAGACCTAGTTGGGAACTAGACAATGGAAGTCCTAATGAGGCTAGGACAGGAAAAAGGTCCAAGTGGGTCAAAGGTTGATCAAACACTTGGTGATTGAAATGTTGGTGCGGGAAGCATCAAATGATTGAACCTAAGTTTTGATAATGACAAAGGGTTCAAATTTAAGGTTATTTATAGTCTAACGAGTTTGAATGAGATTGCAGAAAAGTCCTAAGTGTACTTAGGCAAAAGCCCTAGCTGCGGTTACGTAAATGGAAAACCCTAGGGGGTGGTAACCCTAGGCGGAAAGTCTTGGCGGGTCAAGCGCTTTAGGCAAAATCCTAGAGTCGGGGACTCTAAGTTGAAATCCTATTGTCGCGAACTGAGTGAAAGTCTGGACGGGTCATGGAGCAGACATCCAGCATGAAGACCAGAAGCTTCGGACGCTGAGCAAAAGTCTAGTTGGTATGGGAGATCAATCTGGCAACAGGTAACTTCTTCTGAGAGAAGTAGGTGAGGACACGTTCCCCGAAGAGGGAAAAGTAGGCATTGGTTCAACCTAGGGGTTTTGAGGAACTCGAAGTTAGAATCGGACAATTCGATAACTATCAATTACATGTATTTATCTTATTTTATTGTGCTAACTTTGTTTTACAGGTTTGTTTGTAGACTAATATGCTTTGTAGGAAGGGAGTTGCACAAGAAAAGCCTCGGATGAACAGTACCTGAGGCGCCCTCCATGGAGCTTGGAGGCGCCTCGAGTGCATTAGTCAAAGACTCCATGCAGCAGGGCAGAAGGCACCCTCCAAGGCTACTGGAGGCTGTTGGAGTGTATACTGAAAGCCTAAGCTTTGTAAACATTCATTATGAATAAAGAATCACATTTGGTCAAATTGTCTAAATTTAGTTGTAGTTGGTCAATTAATTTATACTGTAGATAACATAGTATGTGGTGTCACATGCAGAAGATGATGTTATCAGTACCTTATAAATTATAAACAGTAGCTCACGACCAAAATGGAAAGGAACAAACCATTAGAAGGTCGTAGTGTAATTAGGTATCAGTTTATTTTGACTGTATAATTACACTAGTACACTTAGAGTGCATTGAGCAGGACCATTTGAGGTTGTTTCTTTTATACTGACTTTATAAAGAAACAAAGACCTCGGTTATTATGGAAGTGTGCGCTCTTAATCCTAATATAATAACAAGCACATATATTTGATATTTATTTCTTTAATTTATCAGTGGGTGAGATTTAGTTCGATGAATCAATAAGCCCGATAAGTTGGGAAATGATATCACTTATAGTGTGTGTTGTTGATTATAGAAGGAAACTGTGTCCTAGAGATACTAGGTTGATAATGTCCCCAAGAGGAGCTCATAAGGATTGTCATGTTAAACCCTACAGGTGGACTTAGTCCGACATGACAATAAGGTTGAGTGGTACTACTCTTGGACTTAGATATTAATTAAATGAGTTGTCAGTAACTCACTTAATTAGTGGACATTAGATATCTTAAACACAGGGAGACTAACACACTCATAATAAGAAGGAGCCCAAAAATGTAATTTGGGATTGGTGCGATAGTTCAATAATAGTTCTCTAGTGGAATGAATTATTATTGATAAAATTAAGTTGTGTGTTCGGGGCGAACACGGGATGCTTAATTTTATCGGGAGACCAAAACCAATTCCTCCTCTCGGTCCCTATCGTAGCCTCTTATTTATAGAGTACTATACCCACCTATACCCACCTTCTATACCCACCAAGTGGGGGCCGGCCAAGCTAGCTTAGGAACCAAGCTAGGGCCGGCCTAGGTATAAGATTGGGTGGCCGGCCCTAGCTTGAACCCAAGCTAGTGGGGGCCGGCCAAATTAAATTTAAAAAGAATTTTAATTTTAATTTTTATTATGTGGAAGAAATAATTTATTAAAGAGAATTGAAATTAAAATATCTCTCTTGTAAAAGATTTACAAAAGATTAAAGAAAGAGATTTGATCTCTTTCCTTATTTGTAGATTGGTGAGATATTTTATTTTCTCTTTAAAAATTATTCACATGTTGTAAAATTAAAATTATGGAAATTTCTTTTTATCAACCATGAAGAGATTTTTGAAGAGAAATTTTAATTTTAAAATTTCCGGAAACAAATTAGGAAGTTTTAATTGTTGATTGAAACTTGTCCAATTTGTTCTTCATGATGTGGCCGGCCACTTGAATTTAATTGGGAAATTTTATTTTATTTTTCTCAATTAAATCATGTCAAGGAAATTAAGGAAATTTTATTGTAATTAAATTTCCTAATTTTCCTAGGCCAAGGAATATAAAAGAAGGGGTGAGGGTGCCTTCATGAGACACAACCTCTATTATTTTCTCTCCCTCTTTTGTTCCTTGGTGTGGCCGGCCATCCTTTCCCTCTCTTCCTCTTGTGGTGGCCGAACCCCTCTCTTTCCTTGGAGCTCTTGTGGTGGCCGGATACTACTTGGAGAAGAAGAAGAAGAAGGAGAGGAAGCGAGCATCTCTTGGAGCTTGGTTAGTGTTTTGATTTTCTTCCTTGGTGAAGCTTCTTTCTTTGTGGCCGAACCTAGCTAGGAGGAGAAGAAGGTGGTTGGTGGTTTCTCATCTCGGAAGATCGTTGCCCACACAACGTCCGAGGTTAGAAGAGGAATACGATAGAAGATCAAGAGGTCTTTCTAGAAGGTATAACTAGTAGTTTTTCCTTTTCCGCATCATACTAGTTATTTATGGAAATAATACCAAATACAAGAGGCTTACGTTCTAGTATTTCGAATATGTTTTTTCGATGTTGTGTTCTTTTGTTTTATTTTTCCTTGTGATTTGATTGTTCTTTTCGGTTAACCTAAAGTTATTTTAGGAAATTAAATATTAGCTTTCTATAAAAGGTTTTGTCTAGTCAGTGGTGGTTGCTCCCATATCCAAGAAGGCCATGTGCCTCGCCACGTCAGTACTGGGAACCAATTATGGGAATTAATATTTAATGGAATTAATAACTTAAGGCGATTTGGGTCGAACGTGTTAAGTTCCGCAGGAGACCCAAGTCAAAACCTAAAAGAACGAATAGATTAAGTTTTGGATCAAACGTGTTAAGTTCCGCAGGCGATCCAAAATTTAATTTAAAAGAACACATGGTAGCTAGGAAAAGGTTCAGACCTTTGTACAAAATTTTTTGTACAATGGAACCTCTAGGTTTTCCGAGTAGCAACCAACAATTGGTATCAGAGCTAGGATTTTACCTCTGTGTATTTGGTATTAGTTTAATTATGCACATGTCATACATAATTTAGGCAGGTTAATAGTAGGATGTGCTAACTTTGTGGATGCAGGATCCAACTATTATGGCTTTTAGTTATTATGTGTGTGATTGGACCCTTGGACATGTCAAGGGCATTTATATGTGTGTGCATGATTGTATTAAAATACAGCAGGAGCTGTATTTAGTTTTATTAGGATTTTATTTTTGATCTAGATACATGTACATTCCTTTTATGGAATATAGGATCAAAATGTAAAATTCTATTTATGTCGCGGATCAAATCTTGCAAAGCGTGGAACCTTCTAAGGACCAGAGGCGCAGCGGAACTAGTAACAAGATGGATGCGACAGCTAGACCCGGTGGCGGTGGCCAAATATGGCAGCAGCTTGGGATGACAACACAAGGAGGACAACTAGAGACAAAAGCCATAATAGTTGAAAATTAGATTTTCTATTTATTGCTTTTATATTGTGCTGTGTGTGCATGTTAGTTTACAAGTTTTAGTAGGCTAGCATAGTTAAAATTCCTCATTTATAAATAACTAAGTGGGAGAGAGATTTTTAAGTAAATCCCATGGTCTCCATTACTGGTTTGTAAGTGATGCAAACAAGATTGCGCGTTGGCTCTGAGTGCCTTCCTCCATAACGGATGAGCTTGTTTACAGATCACTAGAACAAACTTCCATTATTGGATGACTATAGGAAGTTAATTAAGAGCGTGTGATCTTCCCCAACGGAAGGGGCATAATCTTATTAATGGACTTAGTGTCAAGTAATGGTATACACTTAGACACATCTAATAGTATCCTCCCCATCGGAGTCACTGCTATTATTTGTGTGACCAAATCATGCCAACTATTAATTTTATTTATCAAAAAGTTAGGTTGACAAGATAATAAAATTAATGGGTTAAAACCCTCCTTTTACAAATGTTGAATTTGTATACGTCCACACTAACGTGGCATACAAAATTCACGGTGTTATGAGGCGTTGGTTAATTTAAAATAGTATTGTTTGAGGAATCAATATTATTCTAAATTTAGAGTTCTGACCAAAAGTTATTTGTGATTCTTAGGATGACTTTCAACCCACTGTCCATCATACTTCAACAAAATAGACTTACTGGACCTAATTACATAGATTGGAAAAGAAACCTAGACATTGTTCTTACTGCTGAAAGCTATAAATTTGTACTGACTGAGCAGTGCCCTGAAGCACCTACTGGTGAATCTACCCAAGAGGAGATTGAATATCATAGGAAATGGGTAAAAGCAGATGAGATGGCGCGGTGTTACATTTTGGCTTCAATGTCAAATGTATTGCAACATCAGCATCAAAATTTACCAACAGCCTATGATATTATGAACAATCTCAAGGAACTCTTTGGTCATCAGGATAGAGCTTCTAGGCAAGAAGCCATGAGAAAGATAATGACAGCCACCATGCAAGAGGGTACTCCTGTAAGGGATCATATCCTAAAGATGATGGCTTATCTGAACGAGATACAGATCCTTGGAGGAGAAATTGATGGGGAAACCCAGATCGATATGATCCTCCAAACGCTACCGAGAAGTTTTGAGCAGTTTCGCCTGAACTATAATATGAATAAACGGATTTATTCATTAGCGGAACTACTGACAGAACTTCAAGCAGCAGAAGGATTATTTCGTCACAATGCTCAAATTCACTATGCTGAAAATGGTTCTACTTCTAAACCGAGAGGAAAGAAGAAGAAACAAGCTGGTTCAGCAAAGAAAGTGAATAAATCTCAGAGTATGGGATTTAAAGCTGGAGTGAAGAAGCCGAAGGGCAAGTGCTTCATCTGCAAACAGGCAGGACATTGGAAGGTGGACTCTCCTCGTAGGAACCAAAATAAAGGTATATCTCATACTCTAGTTGTTGAAACATGTTTAGCGGTGTTATCTACCAGCACCTGGTGTGTAGATACGGGAGCCACTGATCATGTCTGCAATTCCTTGCAGGCGTTCCAGGAAACCCGACAACTATCTGAAGGAGAGATTACCATCTACATGGGCAATGCTACTAAGGTGGCAGCTGTTGCAGTGGGAGACGTCTACTTATCTTTTAGTAGAAATAGAAATTTGGTTTTAAGAAATTGTCTTTATGTACCCAGTTTTAGAAAGAATTTAATTTCAGTTTCTAAACTGTTTTTAGATGGATATTCAGTTTCTTTCAGTAACGATGTAGTTATTAAGAGAAATAAAGTGATTATCTGTTCTGGTACATTAGTTGGCAATTTGTATACTTTAAATCCAATTTCTTCCACAAGGCAAAGCATGGAAATTTATAACTCATCTTCTAACTCAAATAAAAGAAAAGAACCTTCGGAAATGAACCAAGCATATCTTTGGCATCTAAGGCTTGGTTATATTAACTTAAGTAGGATTCAGAGGCTTATAGCCGATGGACTTTTGGGTTCATTAGAGTTGGAAAATTTTCCAACTTGTGAATCCTGCTTGGAAGGTAAAATGACCAAGAGGTCGTTCAATGCCAAGGGGTATAGAGCCAAAGAAGTGTTAGAGTTGGTTCACTCTGATTTGTGTGGTCCTATGTCTGTCTAGGCAAAAGGAGGTTTTGAATATTTTGTCTCTTTCATAGATGATTATTCAAGATATGGATACATTTACCTAATGCACCACAAGTCCGAGTGTTTTGATAAGTTCAAAGAATACAAGGCTGATGTGGAAAAACGATTAGGTAAAAGTATCAAGACACTACGATCTGATCGTGGTGGTGAATACCTCTTAGGAGAGTTTAGGAATTACTTATCAGAGGTCGGGATTCAATTCCAATTGTCTGCACCTGGAACACCCCAACAGAATGGTGTAGCAGAACGAAGGAATATGACTCTTATGGAGATGGTTAGATCGATGATGAGTTATTCAGAATTACCAAATTCGTTTTGGGGATATGCTTTGGAAACAGCAGTATACGTTTTGAACTTAGTACCTTCTAAATCAGTTTCTTCTACTCCCATAGAATTGTGGAATGGGCGAAAATCCAGTCTAAGACATATTCGGATTTGGGGTAGTCCAGCACATGTGCTAAAACCAGATGCTGATAAGTTAGAATCCCGTACAGAAGTTCGCGTGTTTGTAGGATATCCCAAAGGAACGAAAGGTGGTTTATTTTATAGTCCTAAAGACCAGAAGGTCATTGTTAGCACCAATGCCTAGTTTTTAGAAGAAGACTATATAATGGATCACAAGCCCAGTAGTAAAGTTGTTTTAGAAGAATTAAGAGAGGACACGTCTACTTTAGTACCAACAGTACAAGATGAAGTACCACAAGAGACTGCAACACGTGTCACACATGATACACAACCACAGACAGTGCCTCATCGTAGTGGGAGGGTTGTGAGGCAGCCTGAGAGATTTATGTTTTTGGGAGAGTCTTCGGACTTGATCCCGGGTAAACATGAACCTGATCCCCGGTCATATGACGAAGCACTCCAAGATATAGATGCAGCATCTTGGCAAAAGGCGATGAATTCTGAAATAGAGTCTATGTACTCTAATAAGGTCTGGGAGCTTGTAGAACCACCTGATGGTGTAAAAGCTGTTAGATGTAAGTGGATATACAAAAGGAAAAGAGGGACAGACGGGAAGGTAGAAACCTTCAAAGGTAGGCTTGTTGCGAAAGGGTACACTCAGAAAGAGGGAATCGATTATGAGGAAACCTTTTCACCGGTAGCCATGCTTAAGTATATCCGGATACTCTTATCCATTGCTGCTCATATGGATTATGAGATTTGGCAAATGGATGTCAAGACAGCTTTCCTTAATGGAAGTCTTGAAGAAAACATCCATATGAAGCAACCAGAAGGGTTCATTGAAAAGGGCAAAGAGCATCTAGTGTGTAAGCTCAATCGGTCCATTTATGGACTGAAGCAAGCTTCAAGATCTTGGAACATCCAGTTTAATGAAGTAATCCAGTCATATGGATTTATTCAAAGTCCGGATGAGTCTTGTGTATATAAGAAGTGTAACGGAAACGTGGTGGTATTTCTTGTACTATACGTAGATGATATTTTGTTAATTGGCAACAATGTCAAAGTATTATCAGACGTAAGGGTATGGTTGTCTAAACAATTTGATATGAAGGACTTAGGAGAGTGTGCACACATTCTTGGAATCAAAGTGATAAGGGATCGCAAGAAAAGATTGTTGTGTCTGTCCCAAGCTTCATATATAGATACAATCCTTGCTCGTTTTAGTATGCAGGATTCCAAGAAAGGTTTCTTACCTTTTAGGCATGGAATAGCTCTATCTAAAGAGATGTCTCCTAAGACATCAAAGGAGATAGAGGACATGAAAGCAGTTCCTTATGCCTCAGCTGTAGGAAGCCTTATGTATGCAATGCTATGTACGAGACCTGATATTTGTTTTTGCCGTGGGCATGGTCAGCAGATATCAGAGTAACCCTGGACAAGGACATTGGACTGCGGTAAAGCATATATTAAAGTACCTGAGAAGGACTAGAGATTATATGCTAGTTTACCAAGCAGACGATTTGCTCCCTGTGGGTTACACGGATTCAGATTTCCAATCAGATAGGGACAACAGTAAGTCTACATCAGGCTATGTGTTTACTTTAGGAGGTGGAGCCATTTCATGGAGGAGTGTTAAGCAGAAATGCGTTTCAGACTCAACCATGGAAGCAGAGTATGTAGCAGCCTCTGAGGCAGCTAAAGAAGCAGTATGGCTCAGGAACTTTCTAATGGACTTAGATGTGATTCCTGGTTTGCCCAAAATCATCACAATTTATTGTGATAATAGTGGTGCAGTTGCAAACTCGAAGGAACCACGAGCTCATAAGGCAAGTAAACATATAGAGCGCAAGTACCACCTGATACGAGATATCGTGAAGCGAGGAGAAGTTGTCATCGCCAAGATTACATCAGCGGATAACCTGGCAGATCCTTTCCGGCGAAAGCTTTTGATCGGCATGTGGAGGGAATGAGAATCAGATGTATGGTAGAAGATATGACAGCTTAGTCATTAGTATAAGTGGGAGATTGTTGGAGTGTATACTGAAAGCCTAAGCTTTGTAAACATTCATTATGATCACATTTGGTCAAATTGTCTACATTTAGTTGTAGTTGTTCAATTAATTTATACTGTAGATAACATAGTATGTGGTGTCACATGCAGAAGATGATATTATCAGTACCTTATAAATTATAAACAGTAGCTCACGACCAAAATGGAAAGGAACAAACCATTAGAAGGTCGTAGTGTAATTAGGTATCAGTTTATCTTGACTATATAATTACACTAGTACACTTAGAGTGTATTGAGCAGGACTATTTGAGGTCGTTTCTTTTATACTGACTTTATAAAGAAACAAAGACCTCGGTTATTATGGAAGTGTGCGCTCTTAATCCTAATATAATAACAAGCACATATATTTGATATTTATTTCTTTAATTTATCAGTGGGTGAGATTTAGTTCGATGAATCAATAAGCCCGATAAGTTGGGAAATAATATCACTTATAGTGTGTGTTGTTGATTATAGAAGGAAACTGTGTCCTAGAGATACTAGGTTGATAATGTCCCCAAGAGGAGCTCATAAGGATTGTTATGTTAAACCCTGCAGGTGGACTTAGTCCGACATGATAATAAGGTTGAGTGGTACTACTCTTGGACTTAGATATTAATTACATGAGTTGTTAGTAACTCACTTAATTAGTGGACATTAGATATCTTAAACACAGGGAGACTAACACACTCATAATAAGAAGGAGCCCAAAAATGTAATTTGGGATTGGTGCGGTAGTTCAATAATAGTTCTCTAGTGGAATGAATTATTATTGATAAAATTAAGTTGTGTGTTCGGGGCGAACACGGGATGCTTAATTTTATCGGGAGACCAAAACCAATTCCTCCTCTCGGTCCCTATCGTAGCCTCTTATTTATAGAGTACTATACCCACCTTCTATACCAAGCTAGGGCCGGCCTAGGTATAAGATTGGGTGGCCGGCCCTAGCTTGAACCCAAGCTAGTGGGGGCCGGCCAAATTAAATTAAAAAAGAATTTTAATTTTAATTTTTATTATGTGGAAGAAATAATTTATTAAAGAGAATTGAAATTAAAATATCTCTCTTGTAAAAGATTTACAAAAGATTAAAGAAAGAGATTTGATCTCTTTCCTTATTTGTAGATTGGTGAGATATTTTGTTTTCTCTTTAAAAATTATTCACATGTTGTAAAATTAAAATTATGGAAATTTCTTTTTATCAACCATGAAGAGATTTTTGAAGAGAAATTTTAATTTTAAAATTTCCGGAAACAAATTAGGAAGTTTTAATTGTTGATTGAAACTTGTCCAATTTGTTCTTCATGATGTGGCCGGCCACTTGAGTTTAATTGGGGAAATTTTATTTTATTTTTCTCAATTAAATCATGTCAAGGAAATTAAGAAAATTTTATTGTAATTAAATTTCCTAATTTGTCTAGGCCAAGGAATATAAAAGAAGGGGTGAGGGTGCCTTCATGAGACACAACCTCTATTATTTCTCTCTCTCTTTTGTTCCTTGGTGTGGCCGGCCATCCTTTCCCTCTCTTCCTCTTGTGGTGGCTGAACCCCTCTCTTTCCTTGGAGCTCTTGTGGTGGCCGGATACTACTTGGAGAAGAAGAAGAAGAAGGAGAGGAAGCGAGCATCTCTTGAAGCTTGGTTAGTGTTTTGATTTTCTTCCTTGGCGAAGCTTCTTTCTTTGTGGCCGAACCTAGCTAGGAGGAGAAGAAGGTGGTTGGTGGTTTCTCATCTCGGAAGATCGTTGCCCACACAACGTCCGAGGTTAGAAGAGGAATACGATAGAAGATCAAGAGGTCTTTCTAGAAGGTATAACTAGTAGTTTTTCCTTTTCCGCATCATACTAATTATTTATGGAAATAATACCAAATACAAGAGGCTTACGTTCTAGTATTTCGAATATGTTTTTTCAATGTTGTGTTCTTTTGTTTTATTTTTTCTTGTGATTTGATTGTTCTTTTCGGTTAACCTAAAGTTATTTTAGGAAATTAAATATTAGCTTTCTATAAAAGGTTTTGTCTAGTCGGTGGTGGTTGCTCCCATATCTAAGAAGGCCATGTGCCTTGCCACGTTAGTACTGGGAACCAATTATGGAAATTAATATTTAATGGAATTAATAACTTAAGGTGATTTGGGTCGAACGTGTTAAGTTCCGCAGGAGACCCAAGTCAAAACCTAAAAGAACGAATAGATTAAGTTTTGGATCAAACGTGTTAAGTTCCGCAGGCGATCCAAAATTTAATTTAAAAGAACACATGGTAGCTAGGAAAATGTTCAGACCTTTGTACAAAATTTTTTGTACAGTGGAACCTCTAGGTTTTCCGAGTAGCAACCAACAGAGGCACCTTGGATGCTTAATGGAGGGAACCCTCCATGGAGTTTGGAGGCACCTTCGAGTGGATAAGCAACAAGCACTGCGGAGGTTATCGACGCTGTGGATTCGGGATAAAAGTCTTGGTTGGAGGCGACTCGCATGGGGATGGGAGGCGCCCTCAACAACTTATATAAGCCTAGTTCGAGGAGAGGTAGAAAAACAACAATTCTACAATTAATCTTCGAAGTTGCGCTCTACGCCAAAATGACTCAATGACGCTCAGCTGCTGTTCTGACAATCGACAACTACTTTCATAATCTTTTATTGTTAATATAATCTTTTTAAGTTCAGTACTTGGGGCCGGGCACAATAGACTAGTCAAACATGGAAAGTCGATCGAGCATAAAGGTCTTTAACCTTACACGATTTCGAGTATATTTATAATAGTAGAATCTCAATCGGGTATAAATAACAGATCAAGTATAAAATACCGGTTGAGACTAGTACAACAGAAGATAGTCCTCATATATATATAATGGGATTATGTGACTAACCAAGTGTATGTAACAGGTGAACCATAAGAATATGTGATCATATGCCAACTTAATTAATTTGGCAGCAAATAACTTCTAGAAGTCTCCATAGGTATACTAAATGATAAAGAAGGTACATCTGGGGTAAGAAAAAGATTTCTTAAACTATTATTACAGTTTCGGTTTATATCATCTCCTAAATAAACTCTAACAAATCGGGGTCCACCTCATGACTGTGGAAGTTAGATGAGGTGGAATAAAAAGGGGAATCCTCTCCACTGGCAAGGTACGCAAACATACGCCTTGCATCAGAATCAAACCCTAATTCCATTTTCCCGTACTTCTTCTTCTCTGAGAGACTGACTTGAGCGTCGGAGGGCCTAGCCAGGGATTCCCACCTCGGTCTTAAGTCGCTAACGCTTTGTTGGTTGGTCTCATAGTGCGCAGGAAGAGAAGTTCATCCATTGGACCGCTGAGCCATTGCTGATCCACGGTGTTCCTCATCGGAGTTCTCCTTTCCACAAGGGTACCTCGCCGGAGTTCATTTTTGCGAGGTAGTTCACTGATTCGCTTTGGTTTTCTCAGATTTATTATTCTGCATTTAAGCTCTTGTGAGATTTACTGTGGTTTTCTCGGATCCTCCTCTGTTCACCGGCATCGAAGTTATTGTTCATCACCGCCCATCATCACCCAGCACTTCATCCCGCAAACTCTTATATAGGATCAAATTTGACGTCGTCTGTGGAAAACTTTACCTGAATCTGAGACTATGTGATGGAGGACGCTGCAAAACCCAACACCATTACTATGACTCAAGAAGATCTGGAGTTACTCATCAATGCCAGAGTCCAAAAGGCATTATAGTAACAACATCAAGCTAATACGGGAGGTACCTTGCCTGTAGTTGCACATCCTGCAATTTCAACCATGGATCGACAAAAAAACAGAGGTATGGAGGAAGATGATATTGCTTACATAACTCCTACTCCTGTTTCTCCCACTCGACATCCTCGTGCATTCTTCCGTACTCCTCTGGAGCAAGGAGGATGAAAACCGGTGCTTCAAGAATCCTCTAATGAAGCTGTTGGGTTCTTCGGGCTGCGAAAATCGCTTTTTCGCGTCGCGGAAACCCCGAGTCACCCAAAGCCGTAGATCCGTGCAAAGATTCGTAAACAAAACTTTTCGAAAAACCTTTTCTTGTACAAGTTTGTAAAACCTTTAGATCTACACTAGATAAGGGTTATACCTTCGAAGCGTGCCTTTCGCTTATCCCGCTCGTCCAAGGAGTTGCCGGATCTCTAGACCGTCAAGCGCCGGTCCTCTAGAAGTATCCACACGGACACGTAGGTGGAAAAAACCTCACACAAAGGTGTGCTAGCACCTTGGTGAGATTCGGCCAAGCAAGGAGGAGAGGGAGAGGGAGAGCTTGAGAGGAAGAAGGAGGAAGATTCACCACACTTGAATGAAATGAATGAAAATCAATTCCAATTCAAAAGTGGCCGGCCACTTCTCATCAAGTGTAACTCTCCATTAAATGCAATTAATGTGAAGTTAATAAGAAAATAGCTTTGTAACTTCCATGAGGTGGCACACCATGATGATGTGAAACATCATCATTGGTCCACCTAATGCCAACTCACCAATGAGGTGGCAAAAGGTCAAGTCAAAATTGACCTTTGATCTTCCTTCTCTAGTCAAGTCAAACTTGACCCAATCTCTACCATGGTTGATCTAATCCAACCATTTGATTCGAGCCAACTTAATATAATGAATCTAATTCATTAAATTAAATTGATTTAATAAGTCATAATCTAAATTAGACTCATTAAATACATGAATCAACTTGAGTCGAACTCAAGTTAGCCCAATTAGGATTACTCTTAATCCAATTTGATTCATCAAATGAATCTAATCCTCTTGGTTCATCATATGAACCTAATCTCCATGTAATTGTCCTAAGTGTGTGACTCTATAGGTTCTTGTAACGTTGGTAATACCCTAAACCCATTTAGGAGCATAAGTAATGAGCGGTATCTAGCAACACATCATTACTACCCAAGTTACAAGAATGTCGAGATCCGACATCACCTTGTGACTACTAATTGTGACTCCTCACAATATGTGACATTGTCCTTCTCTCCTAGACATCTAGATTGATCAATGTGAGACATAGACCGTGTCATCCTCTAATCAATCTAAATCTTGAACTCCAAGTAGACTCACTCAATCAAATGAGCTCAACATCTAATGTTGACTCATTTGGGCATGGCCATGCACTTAGTGGTCTCACTCTATCAAGAATACCGATGTCGCTCTCGTCATATGGGAGGAATAGATTCCATCTACATCACTCACATCCCTCCGCATAATTTGTTACATACCCAGTAATCGCCTTTATAGTCCACCCAGTTACGGGTGACGTTTAACGAAACTAAAGTACATAACTCCTTATGTAAGGATCCATGGTGACTTCAGGTCTAAGGACTAATAGTCATACTAATAGCCACATGAGAAAGTATATGACACTTATATAACGATCCATGATACTTTCTCATGGCGGGTCATTCAGTATACATTCTCTAATGCATACCCATGTGTCAGCTTGATATCTCTATATCCATGACTTGTGAGATCAAGTCATCGAGCTGACCTACATGCTAGTCTTATTGTATTAACATTGTCCCTGAATGCTAATACTCGACTAGGAATGATTTAGAGTAGTGTTCCCTATATCATCTCACTATCGATTCAACTAATCGATTGATATAGGTATGAACCTTCTACTCAAGGACGCTATTATACTTAGTCTATTTGGCACTAATATAAATAAGTATAATAACCAAACAAATGCCTTTATTAATATACAAGAATATGATATACATGAGTCCATACAATCATCAAATGATTGGTTCTAGGGCTCTAACTAACAGAAGCACCTATGAAGGAAAAATGTAGAGGGAAGGTGGTGACCAGCGATAGTTCCCCGGAGAGAATTGTTACTCTGTTCTCTCAGAGAGTTCTTGATGATCTGCTACCCAAGTGTTATCAGAGCTTGAACATTGGAGAATATTGTGGGACCACTGATCTTGAAGATCACCTGTCTAAATTTGAAAGTACTGCTCTATTATAGCAGTTTACTGATGGAGTCAAGTGTCAGATGTTTCTCACTACTCTAGGAGGAGCAGCTCAGAGATGGTTCAAGAGATTGCCAGAAAATTCCATCAGACATTTTAAAGATTTTCAAAAAGTATTCCTTCATCATTTCTCCAGCAATAGAAGGTATCATAAAACTCCTTGGAGCCTTTTTTCTATTAAACAGGGGCCTAAGGAAAGCATCAGAGCCTACATTAAAAATATTCAATCAAGTGGCTATTGATGTCCTCAATGCCACTACTGAAATTTTGGTAAGTGCTTTCTCTCAAGGGCTTAATGATAACGACTTCTTTAAGGATTTGGTACGTAATCCTCCAATAAACTTTGATTTGTTAATTGAGTGAGCTACTGAGTTTATTAATGTAGAAGAAGCTTAAGCTGCTCGTAAGAAAGAAAGTGGGGTACCTGTCCCTACCCTAGTTAACGACAAGCTCACAACTCCTATTCATCCACCACGTGGACCTCACGCGACCCCTCCTCCACATCGTCAGCCAGAGTTTAGACCTCAGGCAATTCAACATGTGGAGATGCCACAAGACATCCCAAGGAGATGGTGTACCTACCATATGTCAGGCACCCATTACACTGAAAATTATTTTACCCTGAAAAACTAGAGGGTAAATAACAATCGATATCGTCGACGATCTCCCAACGTCAAACATATCAAAGGCAAAATAGTCCGCTCAAGCTGGAATATCGTGCGATTGAGCCACAACAGGGGGCGCTGCAATTACCGGGCGGGCCATCTTGAGCACCCGAACCAACACAGTCCGAGATAACAATGACTCGATAGGAGGAAAATCGGAGTCATGCTGCCCAAGGTAATATTAATATGATAGCAGGCAGACCTACTGATAGCGACTCAAACCGGGCAAGGAAGTCACACGCTCGGTGATTACAGATCGATGCGATAGGATGCAACACAGAAAAAGCAGCAGGACCATAAATTAGTTTTGATCCTAAAGATCTGGAAGGGGTAGAAGTACCCCATGATGATGCACTAATAATTAAAGCTATCATAGCTAATTACAATATTTCCTGTACTTTTATTGACACCGGTAGTTCTGTTAATATTATCTTCAAAAAAGCTTTTAACCAACTGCAGATAGATCCGAGCGAACTTCAGCCCATGGTGACTCCTCTTTACGGTTTCACGGGCAATGAGGTGCAGCCACTAGGCCAAATAAAATTAGCCATATCTCTAGGGGAGGAACCCCTAATGAGAACAAGGAGATCTTATTTCATGGTGGTGGATGCACCTTCTGCATACAATGTCATATTGGGTCGACCGGCCCTGAACGAGTTTCGGGCGGCCGTTTCTACTTTCTGTCAGAAGGTGAAATTCCCCGTTGATGATCAAGTTGGAGAAGTCCACAGAGATCAATTACTAGCACGGAAATGTTATGTGGAGATCATCCGGACAGAGGCCAATGTCACCCGTGGAGCTCAGAGGATGGAAGTCAATGCTATCTAGGAAAAATTGTCTGATCTGATACATGAAGAAAAAGAAGAAATACAAATACAAATCGGGCAACCAGAAGCTGTGACTTATATGGCAGTAAACCTGGACCTTCCATTCAAGACTGAGTTGATACAATGTTTGATGCGGAACAACGATGTTTTTGCGTGGACCCCCAAAGAAGTTACAGGTATATCTCCATTTGTAATGGAACATGCATTACATGTTTATCCTGATGCTCAGTCGATTAAGCAAAGGAAGAGAGATTTTGGGGCCAACCAAAATTAGATCATCAAGGAGGAGGTAGACAAGTTAATGGAAGCTGACTGCATTCGAGAAGTAGAATTCCCTAGCTGGTTAGCCAATGTGGTTTTGATATCTAAGCCGGGAAATAAGTGAAGAGTATGCATTGATTTTTGCGATCTTAACAAGGCTTGCCCAAAGGACTATTATCCTTTGCCTCGCATTGATCAAGTGGTGGATTCTACGTCTGGGTGTGAGTATATCTGTATGTTGGATGCCTATCAGGGCTATCATCAGGTCCCTCTCGCCAAGGATGACCAGGAAAATGTTAGTTTTATAACAGTTGAGGGTACTTATTGTTATAATGTTATGCCTTTCGGACTAAAGAATGCAGGAGCAACTTATCAAAGGCTCATGAACAAGATCTTCAGAAAACATATTGGTAGGAATATGGAAGTTTATGTAGATGACATATTGATTAAATCTCTCCAGGCTAGTGACCTATGCAAGGATATAGAAGAGATGTGCATGACTCTACGGCAGTACGGACTCAAGCTCAATACCTGCAAGTGTTTATTTGGAGCCAAGTGGCAAATTCCTGGGCTACATGGTGACAGAGCGAGGAATAGAAGCAAACCCTACCAAGGTTCAAGCAATTCAGAATATGGAGTCCCCACGTAATATGAAAGAAGCTCAAAGGTTAACTGGGTGAATCACTGCTTTGTCTCGTTTCATCTCTCGTTCGGCCGATCGAAGTTTCCATTTCTTTAAGGTACTTTAGAAGGCCAATTAATAAATTTCAATGGGACGAGGAGTGTGACAAAGCATTTTAAGAACTAAAAGACTATTTGTCAACCTTACCTGTCTTAGCCAAACCTGTAGTAGGAGAGACTTTATGGGTTTATCTTTCAGCAAACGAGCACGCTGTTGGCTCACTGTTGGTGAGACAGGAGGGTAAAGAGCAACAACCTGTGTATTTCTCCAGTCATTTATTAAAAGGAGCCGAGTGTAGATATACTACACTCGAGAAATTAGCTTATGCATTAGTGTTAACAGCTAGAAGACTGCGCCCTTACTTTCTATTGTATGCAATTATAGTATTAACCAACAATACCCTTGGACGAGTACTTCTTAATCCTGAAGCATCCGGGCGATTAATCAAATGAATAACTGAGCTCAGTGAGTACGACATATAGTATCAACCTCGTTTGGCCATTAAAGCATAAGCTCTGGCAGATTTCATAACAGAGGTGCAAGGTCCAAAAGAAGAAGCGGCTTAGAAAATTTATGTGGATGGGTCTTCCACCAGACAAGGCAGTGGAATTGGTATTCTTCTCATATCGCCGAGGAAAGATCAGGTCCAACTTTTTGTTCGACTAAATTATAGGGCCACCAACAACGAAGCAGAATATGAAGCCTTGATAGCCGGTCTACTAGCAGCTCAGCATGTCGGAGCTGCTCGAGTATGGATTTATTCTGATTCATAGTTGGTAGCATAACAATTAGCAGGTAACTTCAAAATCAGTAATGATCGACTCAGGTTATATGCTGAAGCATTTGATAAACAGAAAACTACATTCAAAGAAGTGAATATACAAAAGATTCCTCAATCAGAAAATCAAGTGGCTAATGAATTATCAAAGCTTGCATCAGCAATAGTGCCTTGGAGCCTAGACTGGCTAGTAGAACAGACAGTGTTGGTAGCTTGTATTGAAAGACAGGCTGACATAGAAATATAAGGTAACTGGAGACCACCAATCATATTATTTTTGCAACAGGGCATCTTACCAATAAATGCAGAACAAGCTAGAGTTTTTAAGAAGAAAGCCACTTGATATACTCTGATAGGGGATCACCTCTATAAGAGGGCTTTCTCTAGCCCCTTGCTCAAATGCATTGAACCAGAAGACATACAATATATCCTACAGGAGGTTCATCAAGGTTCATGTGGTAGCCATATAGGGGAAAGATCTCTAGCCCATAAAATAATATTGGCCGGGTATTTTTGGCCTACCTTACAAGAAGATGTGGTTCAATTCGTAAGAAAATGTATGTCTTGTCAAAGACATCGGAATATCTCACATCATCCTACTCAACTATTAAAAACTTTTATAGTCTCTTGACTTTTTGACCAATGGAGTATGGATATAGTAGGTCCATTCCCCTTGGTAGCGGCTCAGAGAAGGTTTCTATTGGTAGCTGTGGACTACTTCTCTAAATGTGTGGAAGCTGAATCATTAGCAAGAATTACTGAAAATGCGGTTATCAAATTCTTGTGGCAATACATTCTCTACAGATTTGGTATTCCCCATAAATTAGTTTCTGATAATGGAAGACAATTCCAGGGACAGAGAATTGGAGAATGGTATATAGGATATGACATTACACAGACATTCACCTCTATAGCATACCCACAGAGTAATGGGTAAGCAGAAGTAACTAACAGAGAAATTATCAAAGGACTTAAAACTAAATTAGATCATGTTGGTGGTAGTTGGGTAGATGAGTTACCTAGTGTACTATGGGCCTACCGTACCACCCCTTGAGAGGCTACAGGGATAACTCCATTCTAGTTAGTATACGGGGGAGAAGCAATAGTCCCCATCGAGGTTGGGGTGGAATCTGATCGAAGACAGTTGTATGACGAAGATAATGCAAGTCAGCGCCTTATGGAGTTAGATTTGATAGAAGAAGTCTGAGACAAGGCAGCAACGCGCCTTACATCATACCGGTAAAGAATGAGGCAAAATTACAATAAAAGATTTATCCCCCAATTCTTTCAAGTAGGGGATTTAGTGTGGAAGCATATTAGACTTGTGGGAGATGTTACTAAATTAGCACCCCAATGGGGAGGATCATATAAAGTTGTACAGAAGCTGACCTCAGGCTCTTACTATCTCCAAGACTCAGAAGGAAGGAATCTTGATAGGCCTTGGAGTGCAAATCACTTGCAACCATACAGAGCCTAACAAGTACGCCTGTAATTTGTCCATATATTTCATTTACTTTTTGGATATAATGAAAAAAAGCAGGCATCTACTCTTTAATCAATACATGCATTTGCTGGAATAGATCAGGCAATTCTCCTTTCGAGTGTGCTTCTTCCGCTCAGTGATAGTCAATCGGGGACCTTAAGGAGTGACCGACCTCGCTTCCTTAAGGAGAACCGGAGACTTTAAACCCCTAATAGTTGAGCATGCTTGCTCCGCTCAGGACTATTTTAGCATGCTTCCTCCGCTCAGTGATAGTCGATCGGGGACCTTAAGGAGTGACCGACCTGGCTTACTTAAGGGGAACCGGAGACTTTAAACCCTTAATAGTTGAGCGTGCTTCCTCCGCTCAGTACTATTTGAGTGTGCTTCCTCCGCTCAGTGATAGTCAATTAGGGACCTTAAGGAGTGACCGACCTGGCTTCCTTAAGGGGAACCAGAGACTTTAAACTCCTAATAGTTGAGCGTGCTTCCTCCGCTCAGTACTATTCGAGCGTGTTTCCTCCTCTCAGTGATAGTCGATCGGCGACCTTAAGGAGTGACCGACCTGACTTCCTTAAGAGGAACCAGAGACTTTAAACCCTTAATAGTTGAGCGTGCTTCCTTCGCTTAGTACTATTCGACCGTGTTTCCTTTGCTCTGTAACAGTCGATCAGGAGCCTTAAGGAGTGACCGGCCTGGCTTCTTTAAGGGGAACCAGAGACTTTAAACCCCTAAGAGTTGAGCGTGCTCCCTCCGCTCAGCAATAGTCAACTAGGATATCTTGTGAAGAGATTGGTCTAGCTCTCGTCAAAACAGCTGGAGACTATAGACTCTGAACAGAATCAAATTTGTACGGAAGCATATTCCTGATTAAGGCTCAGATTCACTTGGGAATATCATCTTGATCGAATTATCCTGATGCCTTGGCCTTCAAATATTAATTCAGATTCGTTCGGAAGTACATTCCTGATCGAAATATATCAACCATCTAGCCTTCAGATATTAATTCAGGTTTGCTCGGGAGTACATTCTCGATCGAAATATATCAACCTTCTGGTCTTCAGACATTATTTCAAATTCGCTTGGGAATACATTCCTGACCGAAATATATCATCCTCCTGACCTTCAAATATTAATCCAGATTCGTTCGGAAGTACATTCTCGACCGAAATATATCAACCTCCTGGCCTTCAAATATTAATGTAGATTCGTTTGGAAGTACATTCCCGACCGAAATATGTTAACCTTCTGGCCTTCAGATATTAATTCAGGTTCACTCGAGAGTATATTCCCGACCAAAATATATCAACCATCTGGCCTTCAGACATTATTTCAAATTCGCTCGGGAGTACATTTCCGACCGAAATATGTCAACCTCTTGGCCTTCAAATATTAATTCAGATTCGCTCGGGAGTATATTCCCGACCGAAATACGTCAACATTCTTACCTTCAAATATTAATGTAGATTTGCTTGAGAGTACATTTTTGACCGAAATATATCAATATTCTGGCCTCCAAACATCAGTTCAGATTCACTCGGGAGTACATTCCCGGTCGAAATATATCAGCATTTCAACCTTCAAGCGTTAATTCAAATCTGCTTGGGAATGTTTCCCCGGCCGAGATATCATAGCACTTTGATTTTCACATGTGTAGCTTAAATTTGCTCGGAGCAAAAAATTGACCGGGATAATCAACCAAATTCTCATGAAATTTACTCGGGATATGAAGCTTGACCAAAGTACAAGAGTGGATAGAATTCTTTATACCAACACGATTCACTCTAAAAAGGTATATAGTCCACAAGAAACGAGTAAGTGTTGATTGCTACCAATATATTATCAGGTGAAATTAATAAGGAAAAATGCTTATGTTTAATTACTTGTCCTGTTACATGCTCACTTATGGGGTTATGTTATTTCATGACTACTTCGCTGGAGCACCTATTCCTTACCTCTCGTCTATTATAAGTGAGATAAGAACAGATTTAAGAATGGAGGAGTATTAGAAGACAATGGACCATAAAATGATGGTAGCTCTAAGGATTAACAACCTTAAAGATAGATAGGCGAACAAGTATCACCTCTCGAATATTCACTTGTTGTATATACATACAAATAACTACTCTGCATATTCATTTCTGATACTATAATTGTCACATGTATGCTTTAAAAGTTTGTAAGTATATTTAACATACTATGATTACCACATACCTGCTTTAAAGATTTGCAAGTATATTTACCATAGTATGAAATATATATGTGTGTGTGTGTGTGTGTGTGTGTGTGTGCCAATTCACAAGTCAGCAATATCTTTTATAGCACAAGGCTAACCGAATGAATGAGAGCAAATACCCATAGTTTATCCTACAACCAGTTCATCCATACAAGGTTCACTTAAAACTACTGATGAGATGTTTGGGCAACTCTTTATTGAGTCGTCGTCGGCCTATAAATTGAGGAGGATACTCTTGAGATAAAACCCCCCCTTCTCATAGTTGATTAAGAACCCCATCAGCAGAATGAGTCAGAGTCCCTACAATGGGGCTGACAAACTCATTCTTGAATTCAGAAGAGGTTAACTACTATTGGTGGCAGACCTCCCAGCGCTCCTCTTCACCCTCCTTGTAAACTTGTAGTTCTGAGGCAAGATGCTCTGATTCCTCCTCAAAATTGGCCCTTTCAGTTTTGGTGCGTTCTAGTTCTTGGGTGAGGAAATCTATTTCAGAATCTTGAGCTTTCATTTTCTCTTGTAGTTGTAATAGCTCAAACTTCTGAAAGGCCAACTCTTGAGCTGAGTTCGGAGATCTAGGGCATGAAAATGCTTTAAGATAGAAGATCTGAGGGTAGCGTTTGAGATAGCTTTGTCTTTCTTGGCTACTTCAACACTCAATTGAGAGGATAAGCTCTGTATTTGCAGCTCTAAAGTCTTTTTCTCTTCTTCTCTAGCCCTTAGCATATGGCGATGATTCTGTAAGTTCTTCTCCGAAAGGGTCATCTGATGAGCCTGAGAACTTATCTTCTCCTGGAGTTGGGTGACCTCGTTGATCAGGGTGGGGGAGTCTGCCTTTAGGGCCCTTACCTGATTTTTCATATCCCTATTTTCCCTCTCTAGCTCTACGGCTGAATTGCCCATGTACAAGCTCAAGATGCAAAACTGAATAGAGCAATAACATGATTATAAGTTATAGATACAAAATAAAAGAGCACATTTAGAATACTTACAGCAACGGCCTGACGATTGTAGTTGTCAGCCTGATCGAAAACACTTCTTCCCTGCATAGAACTCTGACTCTGTAACCAAGAAGTAGCCAGAGAATCTTTCAACTGAAGGAACCCATAAGAAGAAGGAGCTTGATTTTGTCCCAGTAAAGAAGGTAGGCCTTGGGCTTGCCTGAAATGAACTTGAGGAGCAATAGGGGCAGAGGGCCTTGCGGAGGAAGAGAATAATGAACTTGGACGAGGAAAGGAGGGACCAACAATAGAAGTAAGGGGAGGTCTTGGTACAGCAGTAGGGACAGTAGGAGGTAAAATAGAAGGCACAGAATCAATAGTTAGCCTAGTGATAACATCTTGGAGGGCAGAACTAGAGGATCTTTTACCAGAGATCCTTCTAGCTCTCACTACGGGAAGAGAAGAAGAGGAAATCTGATTGTGACGAAGACGACTATAAGGCATTGGCTCCTTACCTCTCTCGTGAGAAATCTCGGAGGGAACAATGGGGAGTTGTTCAAGCTCGGAGATGATGATCGGAGTCAAACTGTTCTTTAGGATATGAGTCCTTTTGCGTCGATCGATGAAAGGACTATCTTCTTTGGAAGATTTAGAGGAGTCGGGGGATACCGCTGGGGTTACTTCATTAGGAGAAAGCAAATCGAGAGATGAAGTGGTGGGATTGAGACGACGATTCTTCAATAAGTCTGCTCCCAATTTAGCTAAAGATGATTTATTCAGCTTGGGGTTTTTGTACATGAGGGCTAGAAGAATGACATCAACTGGAAAGGGTAAAAAGTATAAATTTAAGAAAGAGGAAATTTAAAGATGATGAAGGATCGGGGGAAAAAGTATATAACTTACCAAAAGGAGCCTCTAATTCGATGTCTGTAGAGCTTATTCCAAAGATAAAAAGTGTTGGATCGTGAGGAATCAATAGAGGAGGGGGGGGGGTGAATATCGATAACAAAAAGATTATCGAGTAAAGTACGCAGCGGACAAGTAAAAACAATGTTAACACAGGTCGATTTACTTGGTTCGGAGCCTGTGTCGACTCCTACTCCAAGGCCCGCACACAAGGGTGCTTTCGATGGGCAATTCACTAGCAGTTCGAAAGTTATTACAAACTAAGTATAGAGAAATGCCAACGAAAAATTAAAGCAATACCGACAAAGTAAGAGATTAAATGAGAAACAGCACGTTTGTCAGAGCTTCGTAGCGTCGCAGGAGCACAGGAGAGCGAATTCTTAGTTGTATAGGAGCTTTAGCCTTGACCCTCCTTATATAGGAGGTTCGGGGGCGCCTGGAACCTTCAGGGCTGAAGGTTACCCTTGTGTGACGTAGCTGACCCAACTAGGAGCCTCCATGTGGTGTTGACGCGAAGGGGATAAAACTTTACCTCCGGGCGCCCGGGTACCTCCCGGGCGCTCGGACCCAAGTTTTCTAGCAAACTCCTTCCTGCAAGAAACATGTTAGTCCAAGGCAATTATACCCTGCAAAATAGATTGTTAGCACAAATCATTATTTAACAGAAATGAGTATGACTTAGATTCCATCTTTCCGAGACCGGAATCTAGTTACGATCTCAACTTAGATTTCTGAAATGGATCTAAGTTGGATCGACGCCTAAGTTCCCTTCCCGGGAACGTGTCCTCACAGTCACTCCCCTCGAGTGACTTACCTTTACTTACCTGCAAGACGTCCGGTCAGCCCTTTGGCCTGTCTGGACTTCGCACCAGCTATCTGGTTAGCCCGTTGACCTAGCTGGACTTCGTGCCAAACGTCCGGTCAGCCCGTCGACCCGTTTGGACTTCGTGCCAACTATCCGGTCGGCCCATTGACCTAGCTGGGCTTTATGCTAGACATCCGGTCAGCCCATTGACTTGTCTGGACTTCTCCCCGCACACTCGGTTAGAGTGTTAGATCAACAACAAAACTAACTTAACTTGTTTTGTCATTCATCAAAACCTGGGTTAGACCGTTAGTGCTAACCGCACCAACAAAAAGCAGACCTTCAACAGCTAGTGCTGGTAAATAGAATTTAGCCCCTTTTAGTTTCGACATAGACACATGAAAGGTCAAGTCAATAGCATCATCCTTTGGATTTGGAAGAGCGGGAAGAGTCCGCTGCCAAGTGATAGAGTATGGAGGAGAAGGAAGCCGCAAAAAGAAGAACTTTTGTCTCCATTCCACTTGTTCTAGGATTCTATTGAATAAGGTAGCCTGGGGACAACTCTTGAATTTAAAGAGGCTATTTTCCACTTGATGGAGAATAAAAATTGGTGGAACAAACGGGGAGAGGGGGGAAAGTCAAGTAATTGGGAAATGACAACAAAGGCAGATAATATAGAGAAAGATTGAGGGATAAGTTGATTCAGGGGTACATTAAAATATTGACATATGGCGACGAAGAAAGGGTGGAGAGGGAGTCGAAAGTCGGATAATGCTTGTTCCCAAAAGACAGCAACACTCCCTGGAGGAGGAAGATGTGGGCGGTCCTCTGGAGTAGTAAGGACCAAATAGGAGGGAAATCCATAATCTAAGCGCATTGCATAAACTTCCAACTCACTGACACTGGAAGAGCAATGAGTGAACCACTCCTGGGAGGAAGAAGAAGATGTCATTATGGACAAAAGATCAGGAGGAGAGGAAGAATCGCGAATGGAACAGAGAAAGAAGGAATGTTGCATAGGAGGAAGATGACAGGATGAGCCCTTGATTCATCTCTAAAACCCTCAATGCAATTATCGAGAAAGGTAAACGGAAGATAGGGAAAAAGGCAAGAGCGAAAGAATCGGCAGCGAACCAGTAGATACATAGGTAAAATATTAGATATACAAAAATAGGTACACATGTAATCGCAAGGATAACATCCCCGAAGTACAAGTTCAAACTGAAAAAGTTGTGAGATCCGGAGGGAAGGTATGATTAATCTTTTGAAATTTCAGTAAGCTCAGATTCATCGGACATATAAAATAAAAAGCAGATCGACTGAGAATAGGCTCGCCCTGTCACCATAGGTTGAGTAGAAAATATATGTGTCTAACTCATTCGACCAGGCAGACCGAGTCAATAAGCTCACCCTGTCGTTATATACTGAGCGAAAAATAACCAACCTCTGATGATGAGGGAAGGCACGATGATTCCGCTTGGCTCTCATGTACAGAGAGGATAAGTAGTGTCAACAAAAAAAACATATGTAAGTGCACGGAGTTACTCTAGACTAAGTAAACATATAGTGAGCATACCCTGTCCCTCACAAGGTGACCAAATGCATGAAAAGAAGAATATATATATATATAGACTAAGTTATATAGTCATCAATGATAGGACTAAGCGGTTTGACGGGTAGACCGTGATATTAATTTACATATGCATGAGCACCTAATCATTCGTTCAATCCCCATAAATGTATACGTGAAGAAGATGAACAAACATTTAAAAAAGACAATTAATTAAAGGAAAGTAAAGTGAGGTATACTAAATCCAAAAGAGGAGTTAGCGTGGGTTCATCATAAAGAGAGAGTCAGTCGAAAATTAGAATTACAATATGGCAACAACTACAGCAGCTGGGGAAACAAGCCGGGAGGATGATCCTTTAGTAATTTCCTCCTGTTAAGAAAGATGGGGGGAGGATCAGACACCAATACTTTTAATTCCTTTAGCTCTTTCACCCCCTAATCCAGTGCATAATTCACAGTCCATATAAGAGAATCAGAAATGGGAACGAGGAAAGCAGAAGACTTAAGATATTCCTTCTTCTTCTTCTTCTCAAAACGAGCATCCTAGCCAGCTTTATAATCTGCCAATTCTTCCTGAGAAACCTTCAGAGCTGCCTCTTTAAGGTTCAAAGTAGATAATTGTTCAGCCAGTGTGGTTGCGTGGGTGTCCTTTAATGACTGCAGTTGGGAGGACAATTGAGCAATTTCAGAGGTATACTTCTCCAACTTGGAAGAGAGCTCATTGCCACGGGCATTGGCCGATAGCAGCTAAGACTGAAAATGCTCCACATCATCCTTGTACTGGTGTAATTGCTCAGTCTCAGTTTTAAGTGACTGGTGAGTCTCTTTCGATTCGGCGGATGAAGTCTTTATCTTTTTGGCCACCTGGTCAGGAGATAACTCGGAAACCTGTTTCTTCAGCGCTGCATTCTCTTCGATTAAGGTATGTAGTAGATGGGCTACACTCATGTTATATATCCAGCGCTATAGAACAATAAGCATTAAGAGGATACTTAAGAAAATAGGGCTGTAAAGGAAAATAAGGGTACCTTCGTCTCCTCAAGAGAAAACTTATCAGCCAATTCGGAGCGATCGATTCCTTTAATTAATTGGCACACCTCCTCCCAAACTGTAGTGAAAGACCCTCCTAAGAGTATGGGTTGAGTAGCAGTAAGGGAAGAAGTGGAAGACAAAGTAGTCTGAATCGAAGGGGGACAGAAAATAAGGTATGGTGAGTTGCGGCGGGGGGGGGGGGGGGGGGGGGGGGGGGGGGAAGATCATTTGTTCAGGAAAATTCATAAAAAAAGGCAAGCGAAGAACTACCACTGGGAATAGGTATGGTTGTAGAGGAAGAAGGAACAAGAGCAAGATAAAGGGATGAGAGAGGGAGATCAGGAGAAGGAGGAGCAACATTTACGGGGGGAAGGTCTTCAGAATGGGAAACAGATTTTTGTCTTGGGGATGGAGCAAGAGTCAGTTTGATTCTTTTCTTAATGGGGGCTTCAAAAAAGGTCATTTTAGGCCTGGATTGAAACAAAAAGATTCCAGGCTCTGACCTCTTAGGATAGGAGAACATAAAGAAATTTTGAGGGGTCGGAGGGATATCAAAGAGGCGGAAGAGCATGAACAAACCACAAAGATAACGAAAGGAATTGGGGGTAAATTGTTGCAAGGGGATATCGAAGAACTGACTTATTTCTACCATAAAAGGGGGAATGGGAAAACGCAAACCGGCTACTATTTGATCTTTGAAGAAGGTGACATGATTCTTAGGAGGGAGATGAGGGCAAGAATTAGTATCAGGGATAGCAATACGATAGACTTTTAGGAATTCCATACAAGGAACGAAGAGCATACCTATCATCTTTGTGAAAGGTCAAAGAGGCTTGAGCGTACCATGCGGAAAACGATTCTTCAGCCATATATAAATATAAGAATAAGAGATGACTTACTGAAGCCTTAGGAAGAAGGACGACAAGGAAAGGATGGAGAAGAAAGAAGGATGGCAAAGGCTAGGTTATGGCACCAATAGAGAGCGTAAGGAAGAAGATAAAGAAGTAAGGATATAAAGGGTTTATAGGTTTTCAAAAATATTGTCTGACAAAAATCACCGTTGGATGTGAGCAAACTTTACAAGAGTAGTCATTGATTTATCAAAGAAAGAATATGATAAGATGTTGCCAAAAAGCGTGCGAGTGATTACGTCGGGAGGAAGAAAGTGGTAACACATGTCGAAAATCTATAAATAGGCGTTTATGATGGACATAACAGGGCAAATCATGCTCAGATCAATGTCGTAGCATAGTATATTGCCGATACTCTCTTTTCGTTGAAGAATCAATTAACGAGGAGAAGATTTTGAAAAAGGTATTCGACTTCCTAGGTGTAATAAAGGAAGGAATGGAAAGAAAATATAAAATGACATTATCAAATCGTGACTTATTAAAATTCAGAATATATCAATAGACTTATAGACATGCCAGAACTCAGAAATTTGATCAAGTTCAAACCCACTCGAACTCATACATAAAGTTTCTTATTTAGTTATTTCTTACACAATTAGCTACGTGCTTACACATGCTCTTACTCTCAAGTATACACATGAAACTCTAATATCACTACTAGTAACTTTATAACCACGGTAAGGAATGTTGGACCCCGTGGTTGTTTTGATGTAATCAACTAAGTTAGGTTAGATCCTATTTAGTTTTGATCCCTGTGTCTAAGTGTGCAGGAGCTTAGGAGCGCAGGAAGTCGAGCGGAAGATGCAGCTAGTGAGAAGGACGATGCGGGAGGGGAGCCAACGGGCTCAGTGCGTCTGAAGGACAAAAGAGCTGCGGAAGAGTACTCCAGTGGACGAGAAAAATGTGTGCGACGTTCGAGGGACGAGAAGTCAGGATGGAAGCCTATTCGAGGAGAAAGCCAGAAATTAGGTTCGGGTGAGCCCTATTTTGGTTGGTCGTAATCACCCAAGTAATTAGAACTTCGGAAGCTGAAAAAAAAAGAAGAAAGAAGATGGAACAATTGTTGGAGGCGCCTCCAACATTAAGCTGATGAAGGAGCTCTCAATGGCATTGAGGGAGCCCTCAACAACCTTGGAGGCACCCTCAATGCCCTTGAAGGCGCCTTCAACTTGGTCAATCTGGTCGTTTGTAATCAGATAAAGTTTTATCCACATATCCTCTTGAAGGCACCCTCAACCTCATTGGAGGTGCCTTCCAGACTCTAGATAGAATTTTCAGGAGCTATATAAAGGCCCCTGGAGCTAGGAATTATTCAATCAACTCTGTATTCAAATCCTAGCAACATCTGAGCTTCCTTAGTATGTAAAAAGGCTTCTCTGCCTACAGTGAAGGAGACATGTCTAGTAGAGCTGTTCAACCGCCTTGGATTAACAATCACCTAGGTTGTAACCAAGTTAATTTCCTGAGTCTCTTATTTTTTTATTTCTTTTATTTTTATTATTGTTGCTATTTTTAAAGTTAAAAGTATGAGGAGGGTATTTTTTTTCTTTTGCAGGCAATTCACCCCTCCCCTCTTGTTGGCCCCGTTGCACCAACAAGGAAAGGGGAATATTTTGCCCAGTACTGTTGTAAGTCGAAAAATCTATCGTCAAACGGAATCTCATTTCCGTTTATAGATGCCAGATTGTTCTTCCACACCTAAATGGGGGCGGGAAGTAGAATGATAGCTTGGACAAAGAGGAGAGGTTTACCCTATCCTCTGGCGTTTGTGGGGCTCCCCCTCACAAACATGTGACTGAAAGGTCCTCTCCGACCTAATCTGAGCCAACTCGGCTTGTAGAAGATCCACCTTAGCTTTCTACCGATCCAGAGCTCGTTGATGCTGAGATATTAGTAAACCATCTGCATGAGCTTTTTTGTTTAGAGCGGCTACCTCTGAGGTATGCTGGACTCTTAGATTATCTAGCTCCTCAGTCTTTTGCTTCAACTCTGAGTAGGCTTTATTCTTCAAAACCACTTCTGACTGAACCTGTGATTGAGCTGATAGCAGACACATCTCTAGTTCCTGTTGAGGAGAATGATGTAAATCTAGGGCTTGCACGACCTCATTTAAAAGTCTCTCCTTCTCGCGCAGCAGTTGATCCCAAGGATGGGGTTCTGAAGCCATGACTCTCAGTAAATCTTGGGAGGAAAGTAAGACTACAAGGAACAAATGTGAATGGGGAAGGAAGCAAGAGCACAACTCTATTTAACTTGTCAAAAGGAGTCACGAGATCACTGTAGGAGGAGTCACGGGATCACTATAAAAGGAGTCACGGGATCACTGTAAGAAATGTCACAAGATCATTGTAAAAGTTATCACGGGGTCGCCACAGAAGGTATCAAGAGGTCAGAAATAGACTTAGGTCTAGTCAGTCGGCTGCACCTCCTTCGACTAGACTTGAAGGGGAGGCTAGTGATATGAGTTATGATAAATGGACCCCTTTGTAGGAGAGAAAAAGGGGTAATAAGGACAAGGAAGGATGAAAAGAGTAAGATAAGGATATAGTAGGCCACCCGAAAAAGGTTTGACCAGGTAGGAGTGTTGCTATACGTTTTGTTGGCAAAGACCGACCGAACGTAATAGACCGGCTGAGCATATGAGTTCGGCAGGCAAAGATCGACTGATGGAAGAGATCGATCGAACGTAAAAGCACTTAACCTTAAGCTATCCAGAATGCTTATATACACCCGACTGGTTAATCTCGGTCGGTAATGTATGATCGGCCATGCTCAATAGACCGACCGAGCACAGGGGCATTTTGTCTCGCACGACCCTTAGCATACAACCGACCGAGGGAAGGTTGACTGGGCAATAGTGTTTGTGCAAGCCCGATTAGTTAATCTCGGTCGGTAATGTATGATCGACCGGGCTCAATAGACCGGCTGAGCACAGAGGCATTTAGTCTTGCACGACCCTTAGCATACAGCTGATCGAGGGAAGGTCGATCGACAGATAGTGTTTTTACACGCTCGATTAGTTAATCTCGATCGATAATGTGTGATCGGCCGGGCACAATAGACTCACAAAACATGGAAAGTCGATCGAGCATAAAGGTCTTCAACCTTACATGGTTTCGAGCATATTTATAATAGTAGAGTCCCGGTCGGGTATAAATAATAGATCGAGTATAAAATATCGGTCGAGACTAGTACAACAGAAGATAGTCCTCATATATATATAATGAGATTATGTGACTAACCAAGTGTATGTTGTTGGGATGTATACTATAAGCCTAGCTTTTGTATGAGCATCTGTTTTTGAGATATTTTGAAATGAGAATCACTTTGGTCAAATGTTGCATTTTATATTTATTTATATGTTAATGCAGTTGTCCATTTAATTTATATTGTAGATAACATGGTGGGTGGTGTCATACAGAAGATCATGCTATCAGTTCCTTATAAATTATAATTAGTAGCTCATGACCGAGATGGATAGGGACAAACCATTGAAACGGTTGTAGTGTAATTTAGTATTAGTCTGTGTTGACTATAAAATTACACTAGTACACTATGTGTGTATTGAGCAGGACTATTTGAGGTTGTTCTATTTATACTGACTACATAAAAGAATAGAACCTCTGTTATTATGGATGTGCGTTCTCTTAATCCTGATATAATAACAAGCACGTACACTTAGTATTTATTTCTTTGACTTATCAATGGGTGAGATTTATTCGTTAAATTAATAGGCCTGATGAGTTGGGAGATAGTGCTATTTATACGGTGTGTTGTTGATTATAAAAAGAAACTATGTCTTATTTATTTAGGTTGATGATGTCTCCTTGAGGAGCTCATAAGGTTTATCATGTAAACCCTGCAGGTGGACTTAGTCTGACATGATAATAAAGTTGAGTGGTACTACTCTTGGAGTCAGATGTTAATTAAGTGAGTTGTCAGTAACTCATTTAATTAACGTACATACGATATCTTAAACACAGGGAGATTAATGCACTCATGATAAGCAGGAGATTGGTGCGGTAGTTTAATAATAACTCTTTAGTGGTATGAGTTATTATTGATGAACTTGAGTTGGGTGTTTGGGTCGAACACAGGAAGCTTAAGTCCATCAAGAGGCCAAAACGAATTCCTCCTCTCGGTCCCTATTGTAGCCTCTACATAGCCTCGCATTCACTCATTTGATTTTGTTTCCTACCCAAGAAAGAGGTCGACCAAGCCTTGATTGGTGCCCAAGCAAGGGGCCAGCCAAACCAAAAGAAAAGAAAAGGAAGAAAAAAAAAGGGAGTTGTAAAAGGGAGATTTTTTTCTCAACAGAATTAGAGATTTTTCTAAAAATAATTATGTTAATTCTTTCTTAGAAAATTTCTAAAAATAATTATATTAATTCTTTCTTAAGAAATTTTTATAAAAAGAATTATGTTAATTCTTTTCTAGAGATTTTTTCTAAACAAAAATTCTGTTAATATTTCTCCTCTTTTATTTGGTGCCAAAGGTTATAAAAAGGGAGGAGGCCATGCCAACATAACCTATTCTCTCTTGAGTTGTTTTCCCTTTCTTGTGGCCAACACCTCATCTTCTTTTCTCTCTTTTCTTTTCCCCTAGAGTCGGCGCCCACCTCCTCTCTTCCACCTAGGGCCGGCGCTCCACCTTCTCATCTCTTCCTCCCTTTCCTACCTCTAGGGTCGACACATATCTCCCTTGGTGGATGGAGCTTGGAGGAGAAGAAGAAGAAGAAGAAGAAGAAGAGAAGAACCACCCTAGGTGGCCGGCGGTTTGGAGGAGAAGAAGAAGGAGGAGGCACCCCTTTTCTTTGCATCTTTTGGTGGTAGGCAGCTTGGAAACAAAAGAAGGTTCGGGTGGTTTGTCTTGGTAGATCGTTGCCCACACGACGTTCAAGAAGAGAAGAGGAATACAGTAGAAGATCAAGACGTCTTTGTCTATGAAGAAAGGTACAACTAGTTATTTATTCTACAGCACATCTAGTTTTGTTTTCTTTGTATGGATCCTGAACACTAACAAAAGAGGCAAGCGATATTGTGCTTCGATCAAGGTGCATTTTGATCAATCAAGAACTTGCTTGATTGATCTAACACATGTTTGATCAGGCAAATGGTTTGCTAGGGATAGTTCTGTCCTTGTACAAATTTTTGTACAGGGGATTTACACAGAACTGAATTACCAACGCCAATAATTGGTATCAGAGCAACGTTTTTACCTCTGTGTATTTGGTTTTCAGTTAAATTATGCACTAGTCATATATAATTTAGGTAGGATAATAGTAGGATATGCAAAATAGATTAACTCTGTGGTTGTAGGCATCGTAGTTCCAACTATTATGACCTATTATGTTTGTATGTGATTTGGACCCTCAGGCATGTCGAGGGCATTTTGTGTGTACATGATTGTAATTATTAAATACAGCAAGAGCTGTATTAGTTTATTTTATATTTTGATCTAGATTATATGTACATTCCTTCGTGGTATATAGGATAGATAAATGTAAAATTTTATTTTGTTGCGGCTCGTCTCCTTGCTATGTGTGGTGCTACCTTGAGGACCAAAGGCACGGCGGAAGAGGAAGCAAGAATGACCCAACGGCATAAACCCTAGGGTCGGCGGCTAGGGTTGGCAGTGACTAGGGTTAGCGGCATACGGAGGATAGCTATGGATGAGGCCATAATAGCTAGCAAAATATTTTTTTCATATTTATTGCCTTTATATGTTGTGTGTGCTTGTGTGCTTGTGTGGATGTGTGATGTGTGTGCATGTTAAAATTCCTCGTTTAAATAACTAAGTGGGAGAGGGTTTATTTATTTAAATTCCACGGTCTCCATTACTGGTTTGTAAGTGATGCATTCAAACTTGCGCGTTGGCTTTAAGTGCCTTCCTCCACATCGGATGAGTTTATTTGAAGATCACTAGATCAAACTTCCTCTATAGATGATTATAGGAAATTATTTAGTTTTGTGTGATCTTTTCCATCTGAAGGGGCACAATCCTAATTAATGGACTAAGTATCAAGTAATGGTATACACTTAGGCGCATTTAATAGTATCCTCTCCATCGGAGTCACTGCTATTATTTTCTGTGACCGAAGACAAACCAACTATTAATTTTATTTGTTATAAAGTTAGGTTGACAAGATAATAAAATTAATGGGTAAAACCTCCTTTTACAAATGTTTGAATTAGTATACGTCCACACTATCGTGGCATACTAAATTCACGGTGTTTTGAGGTATTGATGAATTTAAATTATATTATTCGAGGAATCAATATTATTTTAAATTCTAAAGTTTTGATCAAAATATTTTATTTTGTGATCCTTAGAATTTCAAAATGGCTTTCAATCATCTTGCTGTTATTTTAAAAGAAAACAAACTTACTGGTCCAAATTATATTGATTAGAAACGAAACATGAACATTGTCCTAACTACTAAAGAATACGAGTTCATACTTCTTGAGGTCTATCCTAGCGTGCCTGATAAGGATTCTAGTGAAGAGGAGATAGAGAGACATAGGAAATGGGTCAAGGCAGATGAGATGACGCGGTGTTACATTTTGGCTTCTATGTCAAATGTATTGCAACATCAGCATCATGCCCTACCCACTGCCTATGACATGATGCTCAATCTCAAGGAACTCTTCGGACACTAGAATCAGGCTGCCAGGCAGGAGGCCATGAGAAACTTAATAACGACCACCATGACTGAGGGGACACCCGTGAGGGATCATATCCTTAAGATGATAGCTCATTTGATGAACTATCCTCGCAGAAATGAGAACAATAAAGGTATATCTTATTCATTAGTTGTCGAAACATGTTTAGTGGTGTTATCTACCGGTACTTGGTATGTAGATATTGGAGCCACTGATCATATCTGTAATTCATTGCAGGGGTTCCAGGAAACCAGACGACTAAATGAAGGGGAGATTAGCGTCTACATGGGAAATGCTACGAAAGTGGTGGCTATTATAGTAAAAGATGTTTATTTATCTTTTGATAGGAATAAAACATTGATTTTGAGAAATTATCTTTATGTACCATGTTTTAGAAAAAACTTGATTTCAGTTTCTAAATTATTTAAGGATGAATATTCTGTTTCTTTTAAAGATAAAGTAGTTGTCAAGAAAAATAGGGAGGTTATATGTTCTGGTACGTTGGTTGACAATTTGTACACTCTTAATCCAATAACTCCCACAATGCAACAAATGGAAATTAATAACACATCTTTTAATTCTAATAAGAGAAAGCAGCCTTCGAAAATGAACCAAACATATCTTTGGCATCTAAGGCTAGGCCATATTAACTTGAGTAAGATTCAAAGGTTAATAGCAGATGGACCTTTGGGTTCATTGGTGGTGGAAAACTTTCCAACCTGCGAATCTTACTTGGAAGAAAAAATAACCAAGAGACTTTTTAAGGCACAGGGGTATAGAGCCAAAGAAGTGTTGGAATTGGTTCATTCTGATTTGTATGGACCTATGACTATCCAGGCGAGAGGGGGTTTTGAATATTTTGTCTCTTTATAGACGACTATTAAAGATATGGGTACATTTACTTAATGCGCCACAAGTTTGAATGCTTTGATAAGTTCAAAAAGTACAAGGCTGATGTGGAGAAACGTCATGGTAAAAGTATCAAGACACTACGGTCAGATCGTGGTGGAGAGTATCTCTTAGGAGAGTTTAGGAATTACTTATCAGAGGTTGGGATCCAATCCCAATTGTCTGCACCTGGTGCACCCCAACAGAATGGTGTGGCAGAACAAAGGAATATGACTCTTATGGAAATGGTTAGATCAATGATGAGTTATTCAGAATTACCAAATTTATTTTGGGGATATGCTCTGGAAACGACGGCGTACATTCTGAACTTGGTACCTTCTAAGTCAGTACCCTCTACTCCCAAAGAATTGTGGAATGGGCGTAAGCCTAGTCTAAGACACATTCAGATTTGGGGTAGTCCAGCACATGTGCTGAAGGAAGATGCTGATAAGTTGGAATCACGTACAGAAATTCACTTGTTTGTGGGTTATCTTAAAGGAACAAAAGGTGGTTTGTTTTATAGTCCTAAAGATCAGAAGGTCATTGTTAGCACCAATGCTCGATTTTTAGAAGAGGACTATGTAATGAACCATAAGCCTATGAGTAAAATTGTTCTTAAGGAAATAAGAGAGGACGCATCTAATTTAGTACCAATGGTACAAGATGAGATACCACAAGAAACTGCAACACGTGTCACAAATGATCCACAATTACAGGTAGTGCCTCGTCGTAGTGGGAGGGTTGTTCGATAACCTGATAGATTCATATTTTTGGGAGAGTCTTCGGACTTCATCCCTGGTGAACATGAACCTGATCCTTGGACATATGATGAAGCACTCCAAGATAAAGATGCAGCATCTTGACAAAATGCAATGAACTTTGAAATAGAATCTATGTATTCTAATCAAGTCTAGGAGCTTGTAGAACCATCAAATGGTGTAAAAGCCATTGGATATGAATGGGTCTACAAAAGGAAAAGAGGTACAGATGGGAAGGTGGAAACCTTTAAAGTAAATCTTGTTGAGAAGGGGTATACTCAGAAAGAGAGAATCAATTATGAGGAAACTTTTTCACTGGTAGTCATGCTTAAGTCTATCCGGATTCTTTTATCTATTGCTGCTTATATGGATAATGAGGTTTGGTAAATGGATGTCAAGACAGCTTTCCTTAACGGAAGTCTTGAAGAAAACATCTATATGAAGCAACCAGAGGGATTCATTGCGAAGGGCAAAGAGCATCTTATTTGTAAGCTCAATCGATCCATTTATGGACTGAAGCAATCTTCAAGATCTTGGAACATCCGGTTTGATGAAGTGATCTAGTCTTATGGATTCATTTAGTTTCCGGATGAGTCTTGTGTATACAAGAAAAGTGACGGAAATGTGGTGGTATTTCTTGTATTATACATAGATGACATTTTGCTCATTGGCAACAATATCAAAGTGTTGTCAGACGTAAGGGTATGGTTGTCCAAGCAGTTTGATGTGAAGGACTTGGGAGAATGTGGACATATTCTTGGGATTAAAGTAATAAGGGATCGCAAGAAAAGGATGTTGTGCTTATCCCAAGCTTCATACATCGATACTATCTTAGCTCGTTTTAGTATGCAAAACTCCAAGAAAGGTTTTCTACCTTTTAAGCATGGAGTACCTTTATTTAAAGAGTTGTGTCCTAAGACATCAAAGGAGATAGAGGAGATGAAGGCAGTTCCTTATGTTTTGTCTATAAAAAGCCTAATGTATACGATGCTATGTACGAGACCGGATATTTATTTTACCGTGGGCATGGTTAGCAGATATCAAAGTAATCCAGGACCGGGACATTGGACTGTTGTAAACATATATTAAAGTACCTGAAAAGGACTAGAGATTATATGCTGGTTTACCAAGCAGATGATTTACTCCCTGTGGGTTACATAGATTCAGACTTCCAATCAGATAGGGACAGTAGTAAGTCAACCTCAGGGTATGTGTTTACTTTGGGAGGTGGACCCATAGCATGGAGGAATGTTAAGCAAAAATACATTTCGGACTCCACCATGGAAGCTGAGTATGTGACAGCCTCTGAGGCAGCCAAAGAAGTTGTATGGCTTAGAAACTTCTTGATGGACTTAAATGTGATTCCTAGTTTGCTCAAAATTATCACAATTTATTGTGATAATAGTGGTGCAGTAGCAAACTCGAAGAAACCACGAGTCGATAAGACAAGTAAACACATTGAGCGCAAGTACCACCTGATATGAGACATCGTAAAGCGAGGAGAAGTTGTTGTCACCAAGATTGCATCAGCAGATAACCTGGTAGATCCTTTCACTAAGGCCCTTCCAGTGAGAGCTTTTGATGGGCATGTTGAGGGGATGAGAATCAGATGTATGACAACATATATGGCACAATAGTCTTTTAGTATAAGTGGGAGATTGTTAGAATGTATACTATAAGCCTAGCTTTTGTATGAACATCTGTTTTTGAGATATTTTGAATGAGAATCACTTTGGTCAAATGTTGCATTTTATATTTATTTATATGTTAATGCAGTTGTCCATTTAATTTATATTGTAGATAAAATGGTGTGTGGTGCCACATAGAAGATCATATTATCAGTTCCTTATAAATTATAAATAGTAGCTCACGACCGAGATGGCCTGATAGGGACAAACCATTGGAACGGTTGTAGTGTAATTTGGTATTAGTCTGTCTTGACTATAAAATTACACTAGTACACTATGTGTGTATTGAGCAGGACCATTTAAGGTTGTTCGATTTATACTTATTACATAAAAGAACAGAATCTCTGTTATTATGGATGTGCGTTCTCTTAATCTCGATATAATAACAAGCACACACATTTAGTATTTATTTCTTTGACTTATCAATGGGTGAGATTTATTCGTTAAATCAATAGGCCTGATGAGTTGAGAGATAGTGCTATTTATACGGTGTATTGTTGATTATAAAAGGAAACTATGTCCTATTTATTTAGGTTGATGATGTCCCCTTGAGGAGCTCATAAGGTTTATCATGTAAACCCTGTAGATGGACTTAGTCCGACATGATAATAAAGTTGAGTGGTACTACTCTTGGAGTCAGATGTTAATTAAGTGAGTTGTCAGTAACTCATTTAATTAACAGACATATGATATCTTAAAGATAGGGAGATTAACGCACTCATGATAAGAAGGAGCCCATATTGTAATATGGGATTGGTGAGGTAGTTTAATAATAACTCTTTAGTGGTATGAGTTATTATTGATGAACTTGAGTTGGGTGTTCGGTTCGAATACAGGAAGCTCGAGTTCATCAGGAGGCCAAAACCAATTCCTCCTCTCGGTCCTTGTAGTAGCTTCTACATAGCCTCGCATTTACTCATTTGATTTTGTGTCCTACCCAAGAAAGAGGTCGGCCAAGCCTTGCTTGGTGCCCAAGTAAGGGGCTGGCCAAACCAAAAGAAAAGAAAAGGAAAAGAAAAGAAAAGAAAAGAAAAGGAAGAAAAAAAAGGAGTTGTAAAAGGGAGATTTTTTCTCAACAGAATTAGAGATTTTTCTAAAAAGAATTATGTTAATTCTTTCTTAGAAATTTTCTTAAAAAAATTATATTAATTCTTTCCTAAGAAATTTTTCTAAAAAGAATTATATTAATTCTTTTCTAGAGATTTTTTCTAAACAAAAATTCTGTTAATATTTCTCCTCTTTTATCTGGTGCCAAAGGTTATAAAAAGGGAGGAGGCCTTGCCACCATAACCTATTCTCTCTTGTGTTGTTTTCCCTTGCTTGTGGCTGGCACCTCATCTTTTTTTCTCTCTTTTTTTTTTCTCCTAATGTCAGCACCCACCTCCTCTCTTCCTTCTAAGGTCGGCAGTCCACCTTCTCATCTCTTCCTCCCTTTCCTCCCTCTAGGGCCGACGCATATCTCCCTTGGTGGCCGGAGCTTGGAGGAGAAGAAGAAGAAGAGAAGAACCACCCTAGGTGGCTGGCGGTTTAGAGGAGGAGAAGAAGAAGAAGGCACCCCTTTTCTTTGCATCTTTTTGTGGTAGGCGGCTTGGAAACAAAAGAAGGTTCGGGTGGTTTGTCTTGGTAGATCGTCGCCCACATGACGCCCAAGAAGAGGAGAGGAATACAGCAGAAGATCAAGAGGTCTTTGTCTACGAAGAAATGTACAACTAGTTATTTATTCCTCAATGCAACTAGTTTTGTTTTCTTTGTATAGATCCTGAACACCAACACAAGAGGCAAACAATCTTGTGCTTCGATCAAGGCGTGTTTTGATCAATCAAGAACTTGCTTGATTGATCAAACACATGTCTGATCAAGCAAATGGTTTGCTAGGAATAGTTCTGTCCTTGTACAAATTTTTGTACAGGGGATTTACATAGAACTGAATTCCCAGCGCCAACAACAGGTGAACCATAAGAATATATGATCATATGACAACTTAATTAATTTGGCGGCAAATAGCTTCTAGAAGTCTCCATAGGTATACTAAACGACAAAGAAGGTACATTTGGGATAAGAAAAAGATTCCTTTAACTATTATTGCAGTTTCAGATTACGTCATCTCTTAAACAAACTCTAATGAACCGGGGTCCACCTTATGACTGTGGAGGTTAGATGAGGTGGAATAAAAGGGTAATCCTCTCCATTGGTAAGGTACGCAACATACGCATTGCATCAGAATCAAACCCTAATTCCATTTTCCCGTACTTCTTCTTCTCCGAGAGATTGACTTGAGCATTGGAGGGCCTAGCCAGGGATTCCCACCCTGGTCTTAGGTCGCTAATGCTTTGTTGGTTGGTCTCATAGTGCGCAGGAAGAGGAGTTCATCCATTGGACCACCGAGCTATCGCTGATCCACGGTGTTCCTTATCGGAGTTCACCTTCCCACAGGGGTACCTCGCTAGAGTTCATTTTTGCGAGGTGTTGTTCACAGATCCGCTTTGATTTTCTCGGATCTATTATTCTGCATTTAAGCTCTTGTGAGGTTCATTGTGGTTTTCTTGGATCCTCCTCTGTTCGCCAGCATCAGAGTTATTGTTCATCACCACCCATCATCGCCCAGCGCTTCATCCCGCAAACTCTTATACAGGATCAGACACCTTGAAGAAACTTTTTATATAGAGCAATCTCCTGGATTCATCCACCCGCAACTTCCAACACATGTGTGTCAACTTCAGAAGTCTATATATGGTCTTCGACAAGAACCTTGTGCATGGTTTCATCGTCTATCTACCTAGCTTCATACTCAGAGATTTTTTTGCTCAAAAACAGATTCTTCCCTATTCTACAAATGTCATGAGGAATTTTCACTATTTATTTTGATTTATGTGAATGATATATTAATAACTGTAGTGATTAAAACAACATTACTACTTTACTACATCTTCTCCGTCAAGAGTTTCCTATTCGAGATCTTGGCAATATGCTCATTTTTTCCTTGCCATAGAGTTTCTCTCACATTCTGAAAGTTGTCTTCTCTCTCAGAGCAAATATATTACTGGACTCCTACAACGAGCTAAAATGGATGGTGCACGTCCTATCTCTACACCAATCATTGAGAGTAGTTTCACTACACCATCCTCCTCTTCAATGTCTGACCTCCAGATCTACCGTAGTATTGTTGGTGTCCTATAATATATCACAATTACACGACCCGATATTACTTTCGTTGTGAATCGTACCTGTCAATTTATGCATGCTCCTTCTGAATATCATTAGGAAGGTGTTAAGAGAATTCTTCGATATCTCAAAGACATTATTCTACATGGTGTTCTTTTATATCGTCAGTCTTCACGAGAGTTGATTACCTATAGTGATGTAGATTGGGCTGGATCTCCCGAAGATAGACGTTCTACTAGTTGATATGCTATATTTCTTGGGCGAAATCTTGTTTCTTGGCTTTCAAAGAAGCAACCTACAGTCTCTCGCTGAAGTACTAAAGTTGAATATAAAGCTATCGCTAATGCAATATCAAAAATTATTTGGCTACAATCTCTTCTTTCGAAATTACACTTATTCCCAACCGTTACGCCTAAAATCTGGTGTGATAATATTAGAGCGACTTATCTTGCGGTAAATCCTATTTTTCATGCTCGTACCAAGCATGTAGAGATTGATTTGCATTTTGTTCACGAGCGTGTGGCGACTCGACAACTTTCGATTTCTTACATCTCTACGGAAGATCAAATTGCTGATATATTTATCAAGCCATTATTTAGACAACATTTCACCAAGTTAGCACTCAAACTCAATATTTAGGAACTCCCGTTGAGTTTGTTGAGGGGTAATGACAATATAATAGAAATAATTTCTAATTGATTTCAATCAATTGAGATTTATTATATTTGACACACAATCAAGATCGACATGAATCAAATAGGAAAAATAATATTTCCAAATCTATTATATTACTATGTTTATAATTATTTTGATTGTATGCCTTATTTAATCTTTCCATTATTGTTTTCGACAATTTATATAAATAAGCCTATTGGATTTTGTAATAAGATGATCAAAAAAACTTTATATAATTTCTTTCCTATACCTATTATTTTCAACAGTACGGAGTCAGGACGGCATGGAGTCGGGAGTGGAGCGGAGTTGGGGGAGCGACCTTCTATTGACTTTGACTACCAATTCAACAAGATTATTAACTTCTCATTAACCACGTGGTACCTTATCATGGTATCGGTGATCATAGTAAGTTTCTTGTAAAGTAGTTTACTTTCATTGTATTTGCATTTATATATTTGTATTCTTGTTATAATATTATTTGCAAGAATAGGGATTGTAAGAGATTTTTCTATCTCCAAAAGATTTTCGAGAAGAAGAAAATTTATTAGTGATAGAATGCTTCGACTAGGTTTTGAAGTAGCAACTTGAAAGGTTGTGAACTAAATAAAATCTTACTATTGTGTTTGTGCTGTTGAAGTTAATCACCCCTCTAGCATAAGCATAAGCATCGCATCAATATGAATGGTTAATATATACATATATATTTTTGTCTTTTGTTAATAGCTTCTCTTTTTTCTATATCTTATCTGTATGAACGGTTAAAAATAGATGAGTCCCATTTCAAATAGAACCTAAAGTGAAGGGGCATTAATTTATTGTCTAGCTAGTTTTGTCATACTCTACAAATCCATGATAAATTATTTACTTTGATTATCGACTGCCCAACCACTTGATATGAATTTTATTGTAGTGAAGGAGTCCTCTCGGAGCGGGGTGATGAAGTTAAGATATAGGATGTTGTTCTATTAGGTCTTAGGATTGAAATTCAGGAGCATACTCTTTCTCATACGTACCTTGGATCGAAATTGAATAGTTGGATCGGATGATTGAATAATCAAGACCATATACTATGGATTTGTACGCAATGATTCTTGAAACTGTTTTTTCCCATTAATATAATTAAGTGACACTGTTTTTGAGTTTTAAGTACCGTCAATTTAATTACCTCCTCATCTATAAATAGATGGGCGTTGCATGATACTCTAAACAAGCAATCACTTGACTACTGAAGTGAGTGGATATCCATAGCTTAATTAACCATGGCTGTCCTTGTCATGCTCTCTGCTGCTCTCCTCCTTGGCCTCTTCCTGCCTTCCTCCATGGCCAACAACGTTCTCCTTGGTAACGAGAAACTGTTTGCCGACGAATTCCTCACCGAAGAGGGGTATAAATTCATCATGCGGAAGTCCGACTGCAACCTGGCGCTGATCGATCCCAACGACCAGCAACTGTGGGCCACCAACACCAACGACGATGGCCAAAACTGCTTCGCCCGCATGCAGACCGACGGAAACCTCGTCATCTTCAACGATGAAAGAAACGGTGTTTGGGAGAGCCGCACCCACGGCCCGGAGGGCAAGTACATCCTCGTCCTGCAGCGCGACGGCCACGTCGTCATCTACAGCAGCCCTGTATGGACCATCCCCAACGATGAACCCACGAACAGGAAGATCGCCATGGCGACTAAGAATTAGTTGGGTTCACCACGAACCATGCATGGATAGTTTTTAAATAAAATGAAGCGAGGCATAAATAATTAGCTACATGCATGGTGGCTAGCCTCGTTTTTTATGTTGTACGTGACGTACTGTTAAGTTGAATTGCGTTGCAAAAAAAAAAAAAAAACTATCTATCTTTCTTTTTTTTTTTTTTAAGTTGAATTGCGTTGCAAAAAGAAAAACAATTAATTAAAGAAATCTAATAGCATATATAAATTAAATAATAAAATTAATACAAGGTGGAATCTAATTAACCTTCCAACGAACTTTGATAATATAAAACAATATTATATATTTGAGATTTTGGAGGAGAAGGTTTTTTAAAATTTAACAAATATTAAACTTTTCAATTGTCTTTGGGCGCAAATCTTGTAAGTAAATCTTCTAGAATATTACCAAGGTAGCTAGCTTTTTCTTCTTTAGATAGTAATGAGATTGTCTTCTATTTAATTTAATTTATTGATGTATCTTTTAATTAGGTTCTAATTGAGTCACTCCTTCTGGGTTAATATAATAGTCTAGTAGTCAAGGTAATCCTTTGATAATGTACTCTTTGATACCTCTTCGACTTCTATAATCAATCTCTTTGAATGTGTTGGCACATTTTTGAATAATTGACAACCTCTAATTATTTGTCGAACCATTTAAAATGGCAACTTTTTGGCTATATATCCCTTTCGATTAATCATTAACAGATACATACACTCATTTGGATAATTAATACATCTTTTTAAATAAGTCATTTTTCACATGTAATTATTAGACCTTGTTGATGCCGCCTTTATATAAATTATTCTGGTTAGATCGGCTTGACACATCCTTTCAAATAACCGATACATATATTCAAATTAGTTATAAGATTAAGATTGATTTTTTTTTTAAAAAAAAAATTAACATTGTACCTCCCAAGTACCAACTATGTGAATTTTATTGATAGATTTTATTATTGATTAGTCATGTGATTATTTCAACTTCCCTTATAAAATTGACAAATTAAATTTCATTTTAGATTTTAGATTTTAGATTTTAAAAAATGTGGATTTCAACTTTAAGTTTAATGATAATTTACTTGATAATATTTATTCGATAAATATTTTAAGTATTGATTTTTTTTAAAGTTAATATTGTCGGTCCCACTTTTAAATATTGATTTTTTAAATTATTTTAAGTTGATTACTTTGGTGATTATTCAACTCCGGTTATAAAATTTACAAAATAAATATCATTTTAGATTTTGTATATTAAAAAATATGATTGCACTTCTAATTTTAATGATAATTTACTTGATAATATTTATTTGATAGAATAATAAATTTTAAAATATAATTTATAATTTTAAAGTGTCGAAGTAATAAATTGAACCGGTTAAAATACCTTATCCCAATTAACATTTTTCAATCCTCAATTTACTAAAATCCTAGATCGTTGAGATGATACTTTCTGAGTTTTTCAAAGAGTGTAAGAGACTTCTCTGCCTTCATTAAAAGAGACATTTTTAGTAGAGCTTTGCAATCATCTTGGATTAACAGTCATCTAAGTTATAACCAAGTAAAAATCGTAGTCTCTTACTTATTTTCCTTTTAAGTTGTTATTTCATCTATTGTTGTTGCTTAATTAGAATTGTGTTACTAATACAAGTCAAAAGAACAGTAAGGGGTTTTGTTTTTGTCTTACAGGTAATTCACCCCCCTCTTGTCGGCCATACTGTACCAACAATACAAACACTTAAAAAATAACACTACAACAAAAACATTAAAAGACAACGGTTAAAAACCGTTGTCATAGGCCCTTTAAACCCGTTGTAACTGACACTGTTGTTAAATGTACGGTAAAAGACAACGGTTTAAAATCGTTGTCTTTGACCATATTAGACAACAGTCATGCAACGGATTTAAAGTGTTGTCTTTTAATACCAAAGACAACAGTTCTACAACAGTATAAAACTGTTGTAATTGCCAGTTTTGCAAAAATTTGATCGCAGATATACTTTTAACAACATATACACTGTTGTCTTTCTTCAAAATTTAGTTTAAAACCATTGTCTTAGAATACTTTTCACAACGGTTAAAAATCGTTGTCTTTGTACATTCAGTTGCATGTCTATATATGTACTTTTCACAACGATTAAAACCATGGCCATTGCACACAAACTGGTACAACGTAACATTTATACATTCACAAAAATAGTTTTCAACATATATACATTCGATTAGTTGTCTTTAATTTATATATACATCTTGTCTCAAACAAAAACCGGAACATGTGAACATTCACTTAAGTTTATAAACAATTCTATACAATTACTACAAGCTATCCAAACATGACCACAAGTATCCAATCATGACAACCACAAAAGATGAAACCACAAAATTAAGTTTATAAGACCACAACCATGCAAACCTAGCAATTTCTCCCTGGTTCTTTTTCTGCATACCCAACTTGCAAACCCAGCAATTTCTCCCTGTTATGAAAATAAAATATAGTTAAAGCCATAGAAAAAAAGAATGGCCAAATAAGCACGAGAAACGTTGCCGCTTCACAATTTCATGAGTAGTGAAGCAAGTGAGCATGAAAAAAGTTTATGAAACTGGTTCATATGGCTGTTCCAACCCTTCAAATTCATTTCTTTTACATCGGTTTTTCTAAAAATCGGTGTCTATGAGCGCAGATTTTCGCTCGTAGACATCGGTTTTTTAGCCGATGTCTATGAGCGCCTTTTTTTTGTTAATAGACACCAGTTTTAACAGTGGTTTTTAAAATCCGGTGTTAATGAACCAAAACCAAATAATTTAATTTTTCTACCAGCCAAAATTTACAACACTTCACAAAGTTCCCTCCAATACCTAAACCAATATCGCACCCCTTCTCTCAGCCTAAACCTAAACCTAAACCTCCGACCATCTCTCTCAGCCTCATCTCCCTCTTCCCCTTCGATCGACGCCCTTTCCTTCTTCCCCTTCCTGGATCGACGCCACTTCCTCTCCCGAGCAGGATCAAAACCACCTGCTTCGGTTCTAAGCAAAATCGCAGCATAAATCGTTCCGTTCTGCCTCCTCGTCCGATCCTCTCTTCCTCCTCCTCCTTCCTCTCTTCGCTCTTCCCAGCTAAGGTAGGGGCCGACGAGATCCGAACAGCGAGAGGACGCCCACGACCACCATGGCACGGTTGGTCGGCAACGTGAGGGAATCCGAAGGAAGAGAGAATAGCACCGAGATCTAGGAGCTCGCTCGCTTTGCCGTCGACGAGCACAACAAGAAACAGGTCTTGCGCTCCTCCTAATTACTATTTTTTTCTCTCCCAAAATTGGGGCTTTTCTCCGGACCAATGTTTTTCGATCTGTCGATGTGCAGAATGCGCTTCTGGAGTTTGCGCGTGTTGTGAAGGCGAGGGAACAAGTTGTCGCTGGAACTCTGCATCACTTGACGGTGGAGGCAGTTGAGGGAGGGGAGAACAAGCTGTACGAGCCCAAAGTGTGGGTGAAGACATGGCTTAATTTCAAACAGGTTGAAGAATTCAAGCATGTTGGCGAACAAGGTAAATCTGGCGTCAATTCTTAGCGATGGATTTGGGTTCAATTCCATCAATAAATAAAATGAAAAACAGCATTTTGAGTATCAAATTTCTATCCTCATCACTGTGCTCTATACAAAAAGATTAATATCATGTTTATGCTATACTCTACTGTAGAATAATCTAAACTAGGTCTTTTTGTTACATGTTTGTGCTGTGTATAGATCTTTACACATTTGTTGCACTTCATATTTTCTTGTGAATGTTTTTCAGTAAAATTATATAACCTGCTTGTTTTTCTTATTTATTTGCTAGATCTCTGATGTTTTTAATATTTTTTATTCAGAAAATTGGGTCATCTAGTCAAAGAAATGCCTTAAGGTGTGGTCTATGGTGGGAAGAAATGCTCAAGGCCACGGGACAGTTCAAGGATGCCACAAATATATTTTTTTCGCATTTCTAATGAGGTAATGCTAAGCGTGTAAAGAAAATGACTAAACCTGAGTGTCTAAGTGTGCAACTAATGTACATATTTCATCAGGAGCCTTCTCTGCATGCAGCTGTGATGCTTGAACAAGCATCCTACTGTTATTTGCTTTTCATCCCACCAATGTTACGCAAGTATGGTTTTCATCTTGTTTTGTCTGGAAACCGTTACTACATTTCTGATCAGGTACTCAATTGCATGTCAAATTCATCTTCATATTGAAACTTGTGTCTCAGATATTTAAAGCATGTTCAAAGTTTTATGTGCTAATTGTAAAACATTCATTCTGTAAAATGTAGAGACAACATGTGATTCGAGCTTACAGGAATGCACTCTTCGTTTACAGAGAAAATGGTTGGAGTTATATATCTGATCATATTCACTACAACGTTGGAAGGTTCTCTATTGTTTGTTTGTATATTTGTGCATTTATCTTTGATGCTTTTGACCTTATCTCCTTCCATTTACTTACGTGGTATTCTTTTATTGGAGTTCTTGATTTGGCTATCAAGCATATGCTGGAGGTTTTGGCTTGCAGTCATCTGTCCCTAGCCACACAAAATGTATTCCTTAATGAATTTTCCCATGTTGTCCAGGTACTTCTATAGATCCTTCCTCATGATATTTTTGTTTAGTAGTTCGTAAATCTTAAAATCTTGTTATACCTTGATTCATCAGAGCATGGGAATAAATTTGAGGTTTACAATCTTCGACTACCTGTTATCAATATCGCCTCACTCAAAGTATTTTATTAAGATTTTCGAACTTACGCATCACCTTCAGATTTAAGTTAGTTACTTGATTTTCATTGTTTTTGAAGGACTACTGTTATTATATATTTTCCTGGTTTCTTGTCATGGTTATTCCTTATCCTCTATCCTTTATGTACTTTCTTTTGCTTTAGATGCTAGAACAAAAAGCAAACTAATGCTTTGATTGAGGTTATGAAAATTCATAATTTTTTGTGCTCCAGAGACAAATTAATTCTTAGCGATGGATTTGGGTTCAATTCCATTAATAAGAAAAATGAAAAACAGTACTAGACATGATTTTTGTTTAAAAATTCATACTGGCTATGAAGAATGCTCCTAAACAAGGAGACAACAACATTAAACAAACATGTTAAAAACATTTAACATCAAAATAGTGTTGTAAATACAGAAATTGATTTTCCTCATTATTATTATTCTTCTCTGAACTTGGGAGACTTTGCAAAACCAAAGTAACTAATTTATTAGGTTGAAATGATAGATCGATGAGTGATCTCAGTTTTGGCATGGCTAACATTTTTTTTATTTTTTTTATGTTCGAAACCTTTCATTTTGTTTTGTATGGTTCTCTCTAAGAGCATGGACCTAGTTATCTTTTGACAGCTGAATATTATTCTTTTACTTCATTTGTAACTGCAAATTCAACTTTCTGATACCTTGTGAACCACTGAAGATCCTTATTGCAAGCATTGAAGTAAGCATGCCTTGTTTACTTGTGCTACTTGAAAAACTATCAACATGATCACTAACCGAAGGTAACAAATTGTATTAAGTTGTTATTTCATTTATTGTTGTTGCTTAATTAGAATTGTGTTATTAGAATTGTGTTATTAGTGTAGCTAAATCCTTAGTATAAGCTTAGTTCTTCATTGATATTATGTTTAACTTTAGATATGCCATGATTGTATGCTTATATGTCATGCCATGCTTAGTTTATTCAGTATACTTAGCATATCTTTTCAAACAGCATGATTTAAAATCATATTTGCATCGTATGCATGTTTTAGTGAGGTAGATGGTTTCTTACTAAGCTTTTTAGCTTATAGATACTATTTTCCTTATACTGCAGATACAGGTAAAAGGAAAATGGACTAGCAGTGGAGGCTGGAGGTCAATGCAGATCAAGATGTGTGTGGCAGGAACTGGAATAAAAGATCCTTAGGTAGTTTAGCAGATTAAGAACTTAGTTTCTATTTTAAGATACTTTTATGCAGTTCTAGTGGTTTTAAATGCTATGAATTAATAAGCTTTGCACTATATCATGTTAGAATGCTAGTTAATAGATATTAGAACGTTTTCCATGCATTCTATAACTGTTGTGTGATGTTTTAGCACGAACAAGTGCTGAAATCAGAGTTCCAGGAGTGAAATCAGAACTCTGATCGGTCTACAGACCGATCAGAGTCTGGCCTGTGCCACTGGATCGGTCAGCCGACCGATCCAGACAGATACAGTATGGCTACTGACCGATCCATATACGAACAGAAGCACGAGGACCTTCACTGATCGGTCTGCCGACCGATCAGTGAGCCACTGATCGGACAGCCTACCGATCAGCGTGTTCCTGGATCGGTCGGTAGACCGATCCAGCCACGTACAGAAGCAAAAAGATTATGGATCGGTCAGCCGACCGATCCAGCGTCTTCCTCCGTGCCAGCATTGAGTTGGATCGTTCACTGGATCGATCCGACAGCCCCAATCGATCCACGGATCGATTGAAATGCCTGATTATAGCCAGCAGGACATTTGAGGGGTGTAGATTGTCTCCCCTAGCGTGTGTACAACTCCTAGGTACACTTAGAATGTTAAGTTCAGATTTTAATGAAATCAGTTTAGCAAGATTTTAATTAGCCCAGCTTTCCGCACAGTATAGTTTAGCAAAATTTTTAATAAATCTAGTTTTTATTCCGCATTAGTCATTTAGCACAACATAACTGTAGTGATCGGCCTTACAGCCTAGTAGTAGAAGGCGGGTCATTATAGAGTGGTATCAGAGCAGTGTTCCATACTTCCTACACACACATCAACATTGAACCTGCAGCTTCCAAGTAAGAATACCTCTACTTTATTTATGCTTTCTGTTTCCTTGTTATAGTTCATGTTTATAGATAAACTGCTGCATGAAAGTATGTAATAGTGTATAACATGATAGCAATAGTTATACAATTATAATTGCATTAGTTATGCAAGTCCTGTTCGCGATGTCATTAGAAATGGCACGAGGACGCCAGCTAGAAGGACATCAGCTACTGAGCCCCAGCATGAGGCAGACAGTTTAGTGCCTCCCCCAGACCTTATAGCGTTAGTGGCTCAGTTACAGCAGCAGCTAGCTGATCAACAGCAAGAAATAGTCACTCTTAGGGCTAATCAGCAGAATACTCCCACTATCGCCCCGGAGCCTAACCTAGCGACACCAGTGGTCTTAGAGGTTCCACTAGTCCAGCTTGCAACACCAGCACTAGCAGACCCAGCAGCAGAGGCAAGGAAAGAAGCTTATCTGATCCAGTGGCAGAGAGTTAAGCCCGAGAATTTCTCAGGCACTGGCGAACCATGGGATGCTCAAGTATGGTTCAAAACACTGGAGAGGACAATGGAGCTTTTGGACTGGCCGGAACAGGAGAAGGTGAAGTGTGCCTCCTTCTGCCTGACAGGGGACGCCAGTATGTGGTGGGAGAGAATCAGAGCGAAGCGCCCAGTGAATCAGATGTCATGGGCTGACTTCGAGAAAGAATTCTTCGAGGAGTTCTTTCACATACGGGTTACAAACCGCCACTACGACGAGTTCACTGAGTTTCGTCAGGGCAACCTTTCAGTTGAGGAAGCCGTGAAGAAATTCAACAGGTTGGCTCGTCTATGCCCAGAGCTAGTCAGCATAGAGAAGGAACGAATCCGGTTGATGCTCAAGATGCTGAGGCCAGAGATAGCAGTGAACGTGGCTGGTGGCATACATAGGCCACAAACCACAGAGGAGTTAGTGAGCAGTGCCTTGACCACAGAGCATTACCAGAACAGCATAAAGCAGCAGAAGCAAGTCTCCTCAGAGTCCAAAGGCCAAGGAAACTCTCACACTCAAAAACAGCAAGGCCACAGCTCTAACTGGAAAGGGAACTCCAACAGCAAGCGCAAATCAGGGAGTGACCCAAAAGGAGGACCATCTAGCAAGCGACCTAGTTATCCAAAGTGTGCTACTTGTGGGAAATTCAACCCAGGGGTTTGTCGCAAGGGCATACGAGGATGCTTTGAATGTGGACAAGAAGGGCACATGGCCAAGCAGTGCCCGAACAAGACTGGTCTTCCTCAGCCACAGCAGATTCCGCATGCAGGCCAGCCAGCTCAGTTATATCAGATGCAGGCCGCTCTAGAAGGTCCACTTATCAGCCAGGGTAGATTAGAAGCCCCTTCAGCTATGGCGAATGCGAGGATCTACTCACTCACCAGAGAGGACGTAGCCAATGCCTCAACCGTTGTTACAGGTCAGATTAGAATTTTTCAGCAAGTAGCAACTGTATTATTCGATACTGGGGCAACCCATTCTTATACAGCTAGGGCGTTCACCGCAAAGTCAGCAATAGCTCCAGAGGTACTCAGTGGTCAGTTTCTGACGACATTACCTTCGGGAGAAGTTATGGCATCCACGCACTGGCTCAGAGCAGTGCTAGTCATTATAGCAGACAGGGAACTCTTTTGTGATATGATCCTGCTAGAAATGACTGACTACGATGTCATCCTTGGAATTGACTTCCTGATCAGATACGGTACTTCCATAGAGTGGCGTAAACAGAAAGTCGTATTCCAACCCGAAGCAGAAGCACAGTTCGAGTACATCGGAGAACCACAGAGAAAAGTCAGAAAATTTCTCTCGACTATGAAGGCATAGAAGTTGATGGATTCGGGATGTACGGGGTACCTAGCACATGTAGTCAATACCAGCCAGGACAGGGACCAACAGCTAGCAGAGGTCCGAGTTGTATGTGACTACCCAGCTGTCTTCCCTGAAGAGTTACCAGGCCTAGCACCAGTCAGGGAGATTGAATTTGAGATAGAGCTCTCCCCCGGCACCAATCCTATTTCCAAAACGCCTTACCGCATGGCTCCAGCAAAACTGAAGGACCTTCATGAGCAACTACAGGAGCTGCTTGACAAGGACTTCATACGCCCTAGTCACTCACCATGGGGAGCGCCTGTACTGTTCGTGAAGAAGAAGGATGGAAGCATGCGGCTATGCATAGACTACAGAGCACTGAATCAGGTCACGGTCAAGAACAGGTATCCTCTTCCCAGGATAGATGACCTGTTCGACCAGTTAAAGGGAGCAGCAGTGTTCTCTAAGATTGACCTCCGATCAGGATATCACCAAGTCAGAGTCAAGGAGGGTGATATACCGAAGACAGCATTCAGGACCAGATACGGACATTACGAGTTCGTAGTCATGCCTTTTGGCGTGACAAATGCTCCAGCTACATTCATGGATCTCATGAACAGAGTATTCAGAGAGTACTTAGATAAGTTTGTTATCGTGTTCATCAATGATATTCTTATCTACTCAGGAACTCAGGAAGAACATGCAGAGCACCTGAAGATAGTACTACAAACACTTCAGCAGAATCAGCTATATGCCAAGTTCACGAAATGTGAATTCTGGCTTGATCAGATGTCCTTCCTGGGTCACATCATCTCAAAGGATGGTGTCATGGTAGACCCCAGCAAAATAGAAGCAGTAAGTAACTGGAAAAGACCGAAGAACGCCAGTGAAATCAGAAGCTTTCTGGGATTAGCAGGTTATTACAGAAAGTTTGTAGAGGACTTCTCCAGGATAGCCTCCCCAATGACAGCTCTCACCAGAAAGAACAGAAAATTTCAGTGGACAGAGGACTGTGAGAACAGCTTCAGCGAGCTCAAAAGGAGATTGACCAGTCCTCCTATCTTAGCTTTACCAGAAAGTACAGATAGCTTCGACATTTACAGTGATGCCTCTAGACTGGGATTAGGAGCAGTGCTGATGCAAGATGGTAAGGTGATCGCCTATGCCTCCAGACAACTCAAGGATTATGAGAAGAATTACCCTACTCACGACCTTGAGCTTGCAGCAGTAGTGTTCGCTCTCAATATTTGGAGACATTACTTGTATGGAGCCCAGTGTAGAGTATATACAGATCATCAGAGTCTGAAGTACTTCTTCACTCAGAAGGATCTGAACATGCGACAGCGCAGATGGCTTGAGCTGGTCAAAGACTACGATATAGACATCCTCTACCATCCCGGAAAAGCCAATAAGGTAGCAGACGCACTCAGCAGAAAGTCCAGTGCTACCTTATTATCTCTAGCAGCCATGTCACCGCCCCTACAGAAGGAGATCACAGATTTCGGTCTCGAGCTTATAGTGGGACAGCTCTCTACTTTGACCTTAGAGTCTACCTTGCTTGGTGACCTCCAGACAGCTCAGGAACAGGATCCTGGAATTCAGAAAATCAAGCAAGGGCTAGCAGAATCAGAAAGTAGCGAATTCAGAGTGTCCGATAGCGGGGTGTTGTACTTTGGTGACAGACTCTGTGTTCCAGATCAGGAGGAGCTACGGAGACAGATTTTAGATGAGGCTCACAAGACTCCCTATGCGATGCATCCAGGTTCCACCAAAATGTATCAAGACCTGAAGAAACATTTTTGGTGGCCCGAGATGAAGCGAGACATCGCCAGATATGTTAGCATCTGCCTCACCTGTCAGAGGGTCAAGGATGAATATCAGCGACCAGGAGGAGTTCTGCAGCCTATACAGATTCCAGAATGGAAGTGGGAGGATATCTCTATGGATTTCGTAGTGGGACTGCCCAGAACCACGAATGGTTTTGACGCCATCTGGGTGATAGTCGACAGGTTGACTAAATCAGCCCACTTCTTAGCTATCAAGATATCCTACTCCATGGAGAAGCTAGCTCAGTTGTATCTCCAGGAGATCGTCAGACTACATGGAGTCCCACGAACCATCATTTCAGACAGAGACAGCAGATTCACATCATACTTCTGGGAGTGTGTACAGTCAGCGTTGGGCACTAAGTTGAAGTTTAGCACAGCTTTCCATCTTCAGACAGATGGACATACGGAGCGAGTAAATCAGGTACTCGAGGATATGCTCCGAGCATATGCCCTAGATTTCAAGGGAAGTTGGTGCAAATATCTGAGTCTAGCAGAATTTGCATACAACAATAGCTATCAGGCCACTATCGGCATGGCACCCTACGAGGCTCTCTATGGGCG